>NC_088330.1:21705000-21847500 GCF_036884655.1 Musa acuminata AAA Group | reverse complement strand
AATTTGATGTTGGTAGCAAGTCCTTGAACATGATCCTTGCTAATAAGGGCCACGTTCATAGAAGAGGCAGAATCGGATTTGTGAGTAGATCTCACCAAAATCCAACCACCTTTGTTAAAGGCCCTACCTTGCATGCGTCACCCTCCACTAAATGCAACTTTTGTTACAAACTCGGACATGTTGCTTATTAATGTCTATTTAAGAGATATAATCCACACAAATTGATTTGGGTTCTTAAATGAATCGTAAAAATGAATCGTAAAGAACTCTATGCAAAATGATAAGTTGAGTAGATTAATTTTTGAGGCATCCAAGGTAAAATGGGTACCTAAAAGTAAACTCTCTTTCTTGTAGATGTGTCTACAATCACAAGCTATGAGCAAAAATAATACCTTGATAATGGATGCTCAAGACATATGACCGGAGATCCAAAATACCTCATAAAGCTCTCTAACCAAAATAATAAAAAAAAGATCATTATAATTACAACTATCGGTTACAAAGTGATTTTGATTGAAAATGCTTTATGTTTGATGAAATCAATTTTGATGATTTAATTATGTATAATGATGCAATGATGTAATGAAAATATTAAAAGTTTTGGTACCATACTTGATGAATTTATACTATGTATGAGATTTTGAAGTTGCACATAATGATTTTTGTGATTTATGGTTTATTGATCTCAATGGTTTTTATGATAAATCTTATTTTTCAAGTTTAAATGATGATACATGTTTTGATTTGGCATAAAAAGACAAAGGCATGCTTGCATGAAATCAATCACAAAATTTGAAACAAAAAGAACATGAGCTATTTTTAATCTTATAGGAATCTACCTATGTTGCTTACATTGAATTATCTAAAAAGTAATTTTGATGATGATTTTGGATTTCTTTTAATATGATTTGTTTTAATAATGAGATGGAATATCCAATCGAATTATTTATCGATGTTTGCGACTTGAGATGTATTTTATATGAAACATTTTTCTTGATTCTCGTATGATTCACTCTCTTAAGAAAACATTCATCCAAATGAATCATGATTATTCTTTTGATCACAACGTGAAAGTTTTATTATGAATCAAGATTTTTCACAAATTGTCCTTCTATGATTCTATTCGTTATTTACTAAAAGGGAGATTTGTCAAGATGAATCATTCATGAATTGATCTTTTATATTAATATCTTTCATATCATGATTTTTATATGACTCCTTTGTAATTATGATTTGTATATCTCATGATATAATTGAATCATTGATAAAAAAAGGAGAGATTAATGAATATATCTTTTTTTTTGTGAATCTCTTGAAAATGATTTTGATGATTTGACGTTTTTAATTTGGATGAGTTTTATCTAATCATGATTTTTATCTTGATTTCTCGATATGTATAATTTGATATTTATTCTATATGAATCGAGATCTTTTATCTCCTATGTTCTTTTTGCTATTCACTAAAGGGGAGATTTTTTTTTTATCCAAATTAAGATCTTGATTCTTTGATAATTATAACTTAAAATTCCTATGAATCAAGATTGTTTAATATTATTCTTCTTTTCGCTAATTGATTTATCCAAAAGAATCATAATTTGTCTCTTGATATTCACAACTTAAAATTTATTTTCATGAATTGTATATCTTATCACCAAGTTGATTTTTCTTGATATATTTCATGTGATGAATTGAAAAATGATGTAACGAGAAAAGTTTGCACTATTGTAACCATCCCTTCTTTTTGATAATGACAAAGGGAGAGCAAAACTTACTAGCTTGCTCATCTCAAAAGATAAGCAAGAAGTGCTATCTAGCAAATCTCATGAGAAGTAAAGTTTGCTAACTTATAGATTTCAAGAAGATGCAAAAACATGTTATCTAGTACATCTCAAAAAATTAAAAAAAAATTTGCTAATTTTTATATCTCTAAAACTTGCTAAGTTTGCATGTTCTATAGTGAAGTAGAAATTGCATGTTTCAAAAATATACTAGTTGCACTTTTCTCCTTTTTTTGTTGATGACAAAGGGGGAGAAAGGCATGTTGATGATTTGAATCATGCATGATATGATGCACTTTGATTATGTATGCAATACTCATGATAATGATGTACCTTTCAATGTTATGCGCTTTTCAATAATGCACTTCTTGATGATGGTATAATGCATGCAACACTCTAAGAATTATGATAAATCTTTTGAATGCATAAATTCCTTGATACATTCTTTGAATTTGTCGATTTTCCTTTTAAATTGAGAATGTTTTTCTTTCTCGTGATATTTATAGAGAAAAGATTCAACTTTTGGTATTTACAACTTAATGTCTTATTTTTCATGTGATGATTGTTTGCAAAGTTAAGGATGTTAAATTGTCCAAATGCATGAGTTTGTTGTATATTTTTTTCAGACTTTCTCGATTTTTTTATAAATAAAACTTTCATGAAATTATTTTATTTCATAAATAAAGCTTTCATGAAATATGGAATATCAATTTACTTGGTATCAAATTTATTTCATACCCTTGCTCCATCACTTAATGATTTTTTATAGTACTTAGTCCATTCACTCATGTATTTCATTGCAAGAATAATTTCATTGAGAAATACATTTCTCATGGATTTCATTCGTGGATTTTTTATCTTCATTTGATGCTCCTTTCCCATGAATTCTTCTTTACTCTTCTCATAAAAGAAGAATTTTTATGGATGTGATTATCACTTGCAAGAATAAGGATTTGATTTTGTATGGGCATCTTGATCCTTTTAATGAATCCTTTCTCTTTGTTAAAATAGAAGCTTGATTTGATGAAACTCATTTATTGTTTTGGATTTGTCTTGGTTCAAATCCTTTCATAAATTTGGTTCTTGATGAATTCTTCCCTTACTCTTCTTCCTCTTCTTCTTATTTTTTATGACAAAGGAAGAAAGAAACTTCCACATCTCAAGAAAAACCAAAAGCTTTTGCGCATCTAAAGTAAAAATGTTAGCTTATCCGAAAGAAGTTATCATGCACAGTTTTTGCTTAACTTCTCATTTTTGCTAACTTGGATAAATTGGTGTTGAACTTACTTGAATAGTTTTTTTTAAACACTTGTCTTGTTGAATGTTCTCTTTTTTGTTGATGACAAAGGGGGAGAAAATGTGGCAAATTGATGACAAATTAACATTATGAATGTTTGAAATAAATGTGTAAAATGTATCTTATCATAAATGCTTTGCAAATGCTTGAAATATGATTGAAATCGTCAAATACGTCGCAACACATCACAAATACTTAAAACATATCAAAATATATTTCATATGCATCATATGTATCGTAGATACTTGAAATGTTTCATGAATACTTGATAATTGTCTATCATTATGATAAGGTATCATGAGCTTTATTTCCTACTTGCAATTGATATCATGCATGAATTGTCATCTTTAAATTTGAATTTTATTAAATTTTATATTTGAAATTTGTATCATACTTGAAAATGATGATTGTCTATCATCTCTCTATATTGGACTTGATAATGGATGTCATGCCTTGACATCATTTTTATTGAAAAATATGTGGTATCATATTTTGAATTGATAAATCATGATAAGTATCATGATGTGCATGTTGATAAGTTTAAATGAATATAACTTATCGGTTTGATGCTTAAATTCAAAGGCCTTGAATTTAAGGTTAACTCCATCTTTTCTCAAGTATGACATATAGATAGGGGGAGTTAATGTTAACTTCATCTTCAATTGATTGTCATCATCAAAAAGGGGGAGATTATTGAATCTCGAATTTTGATGATGAAATCAATTAGTAAATTATTGGATCAAATCTATACGTTGGGAAAAGTGTGCAGGATTAACTACGATAGCAATCAAGGCATAAAGCAAAACGAAGTGCCGGAGTAAAGATCGAGATTCGTTGGGAATTCGAGAGTTCGTCGGAAGTCCGGACATTCGTCAGAAGTTCTTCCGGAATTGACCGAGAAGTCCAGGGCCAAAGAAGCTTGTCGGAACTCACCAAGAAGATCATTGTGAAGTCCAAGAGCTTGCTGGGAGTCCGCTGGAATATTGCCGAGAGATCGTCGAAAGTTCATTGGAAGCTTGCCGAAAGAAACTTAAACAAACCGGACTTGTTTTGCTTAGTGTATGCCTTAAGAATCATAGTTAGCACGTAATTAAGATTAGGTTTGGGAGGTAATCCTCCACTAACTCTATTAGGGGCCAACTGTAATTGGACTGGTTTGGGTCGGATTCAAGGCCCAACCTGTCACGACCCCTGAATTTACTCCTCATTCAGGAGGTGTGAACCTAACTCAAAATCAATAATATTATAATTTAACAATAATCCAGGATCCAAACATATATTTGAAGCTACTAAGAAAACATTCAAGTCAGAATTCGCCTCTATAATCCACAATTCACAAAACCTGTGGAGTTTATAATCATACACCATATCACTTAATGATGCATAGAATCTAAAGCCAACTCAACTAAACCATAACCACATCATAAATCCATAGTTGTGGGAATCTATAAAATCACAAAAACTAATCTTTACCACATGTTCATATCATTACACAAATTAGTTTAACATTCCCAAAATCCTGATATGATGGGTACTTTTCAAATATTTACAAGATACATCAATCTAGATTTATCGTTGATACACACAAAAGGAAACTTATACAACATCAATTTATCAAGTACAAAAGATTTGCCCCAAAACCTGTTAGGATCGGAGCAGCACTAAGAGGGGGGGGGGGGAATTAGTGTAGCGGATTAAAACTTATAAATTTAAAAATGATTTCATAAATGCTTAGAGATTTCAATTCGTCAATGACTTAGAGAAAGTAGCTCGAGTAAAGTGAGAAGATGAAAACTGAAAGCTTGCTGCTATGTAAATAACGGTTTCAGAAAAGTAAATACTCACACATTCAAGGAACACACCAATTTAAAATGGTTCAATCAAAATGACCTATATCCACTTACGAAGCCTTCTTCAATGAGGCTCCCAACTTCCACTAGTAAATCACTTTGAAGAGGAAGGACAAATACCCCTCTTACAACCTTTTACAAGTGGTTCACACTCTTACAAATTTTCAAAGAGAAAGAGGGAGGTGAACACTCAAGCTATTGAAAACAAAACTTGCTAAAGACTTTGCTTAGGCTTTTATCTCAATCTCTTACTTCTCAAAAGTTGTTCTCTCTGTTGAAAATTGAGGATATTTATAGGCTCCAAGAGGATTCAAATTTGGGCTCCAAATTTGAATTACTTTTGGGTTCCCGGTGTTGGTGGTGCCACCGCCTATCAGTGTTTGACACTGACAGTATACCGGCGGTGCCACCGCCGGACCTCTCGAGTGCTGGGCAGTGCCACTGCCCAATCTGATAGTGTACTGGTGGTGCCACCTCCTGGACTTTTAAGATCACTGGTTGGGCTCCAAACATGGCCCAAACTAGTCCAAATTCGGGCCCAATTGGCCCCTAACCAGATTATAGAATTAACTCTTAATCCTAACCCTAATTACATGCAAACTATAAAATTAAGACATAGTCCTAAGCAGGTTTTTAACCGGCAACGTCGAGTTTCCTTCCGGCGAACTTCCGGCGGACTTCCGATACACCCTCGGATTTCTTCCAGCGGACTCCCAGTAGGCTCCTAGTCTTGTGGCGAGTTCAGCGAGTCTTTGGCAAGTGGCCGAACCTTCTCGATGATCTCTGCGAACCTCCGACGATCTCTCTGGCGGACTTTCGAAAACTTCGGCAAGTCCCCGATTCCTTCTCGGTTGGTTCCGGCAGCACTTCCGATGAATCTTTGGACTTTCGACGGACTCTCGAACACCCATCTAACTTGACTCCGGTAGACTTGCTTTATATCTTCAAGCTATCGTAGTTAATCTTGCACACTTAACTCAATAATATGGATTAGATCAATTAACCCATCAATTGATTTCATCATAAAAATCCGAGATTCAACAAAACCTTCTAGCTTTCCATTGTCGTAGCTCAATTTAAACATTCTAGCGAGTGATAATCTATCTTAAAAAATTTATATAGCAATGGGGTGAGCACATAGAGCTCAGCAAG
Source organism: Musa acuminata AAA Group (assembly GCF_036884655.1). Taxonomy (NCBI): domain Eukaryota; kingdom Viridiplantae; phylum Streptophyta; class Magnoliopsida; order Zingiberales; family Musaceae; genus Musa; species Musa acuminata. The sequence goes on along the minus strand of NC_088330.1, from coordinate 21,841,423 downwards.
TGACTAACGATCAATGACAAATAAATCATTTTGGAGCATATCAATGGCATATGAAGCATATCCATGACATATGAAATATTTCAAAGCATATCAAAGACATAAGGAGCATTTTGGATATCAAATACGAAACAGAAGCTCAAACATCATATATGACGTTGCATACATTTCATTCTTATTCAAAGCACAGATAGAAATATATAACCAAAGCTTTGGATATCATATCAAGCAAATAGAAGGTGAAGTGGGATCCCAAATATAATATGGTCCATCCATTTCTGAATGACCACCAAATATAATCTAGAGCATTGTGGGCTCTAAGCACATATCCTTTACCATTACTGGCAAAGGTCCAAATAATCCCTTTATCATTTCTGGCAAAGGTCCATATAATCCCTTTACTATTTCTACCAAAGGTCCAAATAATCCCACAAACACCAGAGTACAAAAGGGTATTGTGAAAAATAAATTAGGATATCGAAAACATATGCGAAACAACGGTATGGATGTGCCTATACGAAATATTACGATACAAACATGAAGTTAAACACATATCGATTGGTTTTATCATCAATAGTACCGCCAAACAGTGTCAGTGTTGCCGCCCAATGTTAGTGCTGCAAGCGGTAATATTGCCCAGCACAAGCGGTGGTACCACCAAGACCTGGGATAAGACATTTTTTTGCTTCAATTTTGAAGCCATTTAGGGTCTATAAATAGCACAGCTATTCCTGCATGGATAAGCAACAAATTAGTGTAGAAAGGGGTTGTTATTTTCAGTTGTAAAATTGCTAAAGTCCTCCTCCTTGCTTTCTAGTTTTAAGATCATTCAAGAGAGGTGTGAGGCTTGTAAGGGTTGTCTCCTAAACCTGTGAAAAGGAAAAAGAGTGTAAAAGGGTAGTTGGTCTTTGCCCATTGAAGGAAGACTGTTAGTAGATACCGGTGGCCTTGACGGAAAAGGAATCAGGAGTGGATATAGGTCATGACGACTGAACCACTATATATCAGTTTTTTTTTCTATTTTGCTGTTTATCTTTATTGCAAACTACTTTACTTCCTTATTACTTTAGCTGCACACTCTTATGAACATTTTTAAATCGAAACGATTTTATCGTATGAAGATATTAGTATCGACCTAATTTTTATGTACGCACTAATTCACCACCCCCCCTCTCTTAGTGCCAACTTGATCCTAATAGTTGGTATCAGAGCTAGTTGATAAGACCCTAAGGTCTTATTATGGAACAAAGGGGAGAAAAGGAAATGATAATGATCGTTTCGAGGGGATCAGCCTCCTACGGTTTGGTCCACAAACTAGAATAATATTTTATTGATTGATTGATTGATTCATTGATTGATTGATTGATTCATTGATTGACTGCCAAAAAGAAAGGGTTACATCACTATTTATAGAGTTCCACCTAGGGTCCACTAGGACTTGGACTCTTAATAATAAATAAATATTAAATAAACCTCTACCTAACTCTAATTGAACTAAACAGACTCAATAAACAACTGGACTAAACAGACTCAATAAATATTATTCAAAGGCTTAGAAAAAGGGTCCTAACAATTCCTCCCTCTTCAAATCAGCCTTGTCCTCAAGGCTGACCAACATCAAACTCAAGGAGCTTCTCTTTCAGTACTTCAACCATAGGCTATCTACAACACATCACAACCTGTTGATCAAGTAAGTATAGTCTCCACTTTTTGAGAGTGTAAGCAATAGGCCTGTCTTTTAGTGTAGTAATCATTGCAAGAAACACTTGGCCTAAATAGATTCAATAAACAATTGGACTAAACAGACTTAATAAATATTATTCAAAGACTCAGAAAAAGGGTTCTAACAATTCCTCTCTCTTCAAATCAGCCTTGTCCTCAAGGCTAAGCAACATTAAACTCAGGGAGCTTCTTTTTTAGTACTTCAGCCATAGGCTATCTATAGCACATCACAACCCGTTGATCAAGTAAGTATGGTCTCCACTTTTTGATAATATAAGCAATAGGCCTGTCTTTCAGTGTAATAATCATTGCAACAAACACTTGGCCCTGTATAATCAATTTTATATTTGAACATTTACTATCATAAGTTAAAATCCATCCATCAGCGATCTTTACTTCGAATTTGTCACAGTCTTCAATGTGGTAAGCTAATCGGGCTACAATTTTCCTATCCAAACAATTATTAGTGCTACCTGTACTAATCAAAATAGTGACAGGTTGATGCTTCAAATTTCCTTCGATTTTCATAGTTTGTGGGTTAGCGTAGCCAACCAATGCATGCACTGTATGTGTGATGGCTTCAATATCGTTATTAGTTTCCACACCTTCATGATCATAGTCTAACTCTTCTGCTTCTAGTTCCTCTTCAATTGGCTCAATCATTAGAAGTTGCCCTTGTTTACATCGGTGCTCCATACTCCACTTTTCATCATCGTACAAACCCTTTGTTGATCTTTCCTTGAGTTCTTCTTGGGTTAGTCTTCGGGTGTCAGGGTTTTGGTTGGGAATAGATGGGGCGGTTGGCTTGTTGACCATCTGGTAGTTGTCACTTCTATTTCCATGATTTTCCCTACTAATTTTTTTCTCATGTAGATGTGTGAATGTGATCATAACTATCATAGTGCGGGGTTGATGAGCCTTAACTTCACACTGGATCTCTAGAATACATAACAGATCAGGTATATAAATACTCATAGGATAAGAGTATACATAAATTTGAAACAATAATGTAAAGCTCAACTAAAGAAAGGATTTTTAACTGAAATCAATTTCCAAAGATACGAAACAGAAATAGGCGAAATCGATCAAAGCTCGATTTTGATAGAATTTGATAGGCACATTGTATAAATTGTTTAGATAATCATTTAGACTCCAATTTATATAAAATATAGGTTATTCGAAAGATGTATCAATCTAGTTTTTGATAACTCAAGTTTTGTATGAATCGAAGTTCCCAACAATGAGTTATAAACAATTTAGAAACAAAAGGTCAGAGAATATTATCTCTGTTTTGCAGAATTCATAGAGTTGATTTGAATAGATGATTCAATAGGTAATTTTGCTCCAAATCTTTCAAATCAGATATGCACAAAAATCATACTTTCCAATAAATCATACTTTGCATAAATTTGAGTTCCACCAGAAAGTTATAAGTAGTTAAGGAACAAGAGGTCAGAAATTACAGTCCCTGTTTTACAGAATCTGTAAGGTTAATTAAAACAAAGTTATAATAGGCATTTCGACTCGAAATCATTCAATCTAGGTATTAAAATAAAGGTCTTTGAGTCTACTTTCAAATGGATTAGGCTTTGCCTAAATCAGAGTTTAGTACTAAAAGTTAGATCCAAAAAAATGCATAGAGATCAAATTACCAAAAAATTATAAATTCATGGCTTTATATCAAAATGAAAGAAATGTCTAGTGCTAAGCTGAAATCTTTCAAAATATGTAGAATTAAAATAAAATCAGAGATCAAGAATTCTGTAGGAAGGAGTTAGAACACATGCCTTAAACAAATTTGAGTCCCAAAAGAAAACATCAAGCCAAAGTAAAGCTTTTTTTTTCTTCTTCTTCTTCTTCTTCTCTTCTTCTTCTTGATCTCAAACCAACGTTGGCTTGATCTCAAACCAACGTTGGCTGCAACTTCTTAAGTTTTCGTCCTTTTATTTCTCCTTTAATGCATTAGATTTAGCTAATATAGGGGTTGCAAGGTGGCAAACATGCATGAAAGGGGCTTAGGTGTCATCCATAGAATAAACATAGGTGACACCATTAGGTTTGCTAGTGACACATGTCCACTATTTTTTTTTTCTTTAACTTAAATCTGAATCTTTCATAAATCATATCAAACTTCTAATATTTACTCTTAGGTCCCTAGCCATAAACTTTTAATATAATATTATTTAATATAAATAATCATTAAATAATCCTCATATTTACTAAATTTTCAAAAATGGGGGATGTTACACAACCAGGTTGCTGGACCCTGTCTGGCAATGGCACCGCTAGACTAGGGTAGTGGAACCACCTATGGAATGGTCTCTCATGTGGTCTATGCGGTGGTACCACCTAGACTGAGTGGTGGAACTACCGGTAGTTATTACCTGCCAAGCGATGGTACCGCCCTGTCAAGCGGTGGTACCGCTAGTGCTTAGTATCCAAGATGAGACACTTTTTGACTCCAATTTTGAAGCCATTGGGGCTTATAAATATCCCACCCTTTTCTGCATGAAAGAGAAACAAAATGAAATCAAAGTATGAAAAGAACTCTAAGTGTTGGGGTGTTAAAAGTATTGTAAAAGTGAGAAGAGTCCTCCTCCTCCCTCTCTTTAGCTTTGTAATCATCCAAGAAGAGGTGTGAGGCTTGTAAGGGTTATCTCCTAAAACCGTGAAAAGGAGAAAGTGTTGTAAAGAGGTTGTTGGTCTTCGGCTATTGAAGGAAGATCATTAGTGGACGCCGGTGACCTCAATGAAGGAAGAATCAGAAGTGGATGTAGGTCACAACGACCAAACCTCTATAAATTTCGGTGTGTTCATTACTTACTATTTAATCTCTTTACTGCATTCAATTTTACTTCATTACAAACTGTCCATTCCGCTCTTCTCTACTCATTCAAGAAAAACAAAACGGTCTTTGTCGGATATATATACATATATATAAATATATACATTACTTCATTACAAACTGTCCAATCCCCCTCCCCCCCCCGCCCCTCTTAATGCCGCTCTTGATCGTAACATTATATATACATGTACATGTATATATATACATATATATAAATATATACATATATATATACATATGTATATATGTATATATGTATATATATATACTTATATATGCATATATATATATATATATATATATATATATATATATATATATACATACATATGTATATATGCATATATATACTTATATATATATATATGTATATATATACATACATGTATATATATACATATATATACGTATATATATATATATATACATATATATATATATATATATATATATATATATAAAGTGAAAAAATTTCATAATGATTATAGCAAAAAAGATTGTGTAGCATGTCACACATGTCATCCCTCACGTGACTGGCTTGTAGGGCACTTGTAACTTGCAACTACCAAGCATAAACAATAAATGACAATATGCTCCAAAAATAATATCTTCAAACCACATCAAATCCTTGATCTTCACTCTATCACTAGCTCTCCACTTGACCATATTGAATCCACAAGCATCACCCAAGTCTAAAAATATTTACATTGGCATAAAACCATGTGTATGGTATACAATACCCTACTCTATAATGTCACATAGACTCTTTTACCACCTCACCTCTAAGAAATTATCATCGGATGTGAGTTGATAATTGAAATTAAATGGAATTCAAATGAATCTATTATAAGATACAAAGCACGCCTAGTGGCCAATGGTTTTCACCAACGATCAAGTGTTGATTTCACATAGACCTTAAACCATTAATAATTTGATTTATCTTCGATTTAACTATCACTTAAAGTTGGTATATATACTAACTAAATATTAATAATACTTTTTTATATTGGATCTTAACTAAAGATATCTTTATATAATAATTCTCTAGCTTCATCCACACTTAATATTCAAACCATGTTTGTAAAGTACGAAAAGATATTTATAGACTTTGCTAAGCTTCAAGAGCTTAGTATATTGAACTTAAATTATTTTATATCAATCAACTTCATCAACTGCAAATTCGACACATCTTTATTCCTACAATAATAAAAAGGATGTCCTATATATCTACTAATCTATGTGGATGGCATTATCTTCATGACTAGTAATTCCATAGAGATTATGCAACTGATAGATCAATTTACATTCACATCTTCTAGACATTTCCTATCTCAAAGAAGTATATTCAAGATCTATTATCAAAGACGAATATACAAAATATGAAAGAAGTCGCCATCTCACTCTCCGCAACTAAGTCATTCAAATTATTTGATGGCAGCCCTACTACAAATCACACAGTACTGGCAAGTACTTGATTCATTACCATATTTATCTCTTATATGTTCAAATATTTTATTTGCAGTCAACAAATTATCATAATTCGTGCATCGACTCTCTACAGCGTATTAGTTTACATTAAAATGTATCCTATGATATCTTAAAGGGACCTGTAATATCGACTTCTTCTTCGTAAATAGTTATCACTTCATTTCCATGCCTTTTGTCAATTCTGATTGCATAGGCAATACTAATGATAAAATATCTACATTAGCCTATATTGTTCTTGGAGCCAATATTATTCTTGGAGCTAATCTAATCAGTTAGAGCTTCAAGAAACCGAATACAATCGTAAGATCCACCATTGAAGCTTAATACTAAGCCATCGCCACTATCGTTGTAAGACTCAATAAGGTCACCAATTTGCTATACGAACTTGGCATCACCCCTCAATCTACTTCTATAATGTGATAATGTTGATACCGTGATAATGTTGATACCACCTATGCTCTAATATGAACTTCCACTCTTGAATGAAATTCATTATAATCAATCTTCATTTTATTAGAGATTAAATTATCATACATCAATTACGTGTTTTTCACATCTATATTTTTGATCAACTAGCTAAGTCCCTCACAAAGCCTCTCACTCAGAATATTTTAGTTGCATCCATCCAAGATTTCCATCCTTGACGAAAGCTTCATATCATGGGAGCATGATGGAATATCATGATAGAGGAAAATATAAAATGATAGTTTTACATTTCTTACATGATTTAATTCTTAATCAATTTATGATTTGAGGATTAATCATAATAATATATATGCATGATTTAAGCATGAAAAATCTTTCTCTCAAATCTATATAAATATATATTATCTCAATAAATGAAATCATCCATTCGATAGTAAATTTTAAGTATGACAAGATCCAATGGCCATGTCCAATGTTGGGGCAAAAAAAAAGTTCCTCTGCTATTCATCTCTCATCTCTTCCCATCTCGAGTTCTTCTTTCACATCTCATCTAATTAAAGAACATAACCTCCTTCCTTGTACTTTTATAAGATTCGTTATGGATTACAGAGGATATTGTTGGGTCTAACCCATATGTGGGCTTAGACATTTGGGTCTTTTGAGCCCAAATCAGTCATTAAAAAGAGACATGCACGGCGTGTGCAGCGAGTGAGGGCAGCGAAGTTTTTTGAGGGCAGCGAACATGAGAGAGAGAAAAAGAATGAGAGCGTGCAGTGAACTGTGGTGGAGTACAGTGAGAGAAAAGGCTGAGAGAGAAAAAATAAGAGAAGAAAAATTAGGACTTTGAGTTTTTTGCTTGACGATCAATGGTCAAATATTGTCAGTTTTGGCCCAAATTTTATGCAAAGAATCCTTGTAGCAAGCTCTACAATCATAATAGTGTTGATCTATAGTTTACCCTCTCTGAGATACTGTCCTGCTATATCCACTTTGTGAGACCTAAAATTCTCTCATGATGAGATCTATCTATGTGATGAAGATATGCTATTCTTGAGCCAAGATACATGATCTTAGTGTTATTTGTTGGGATCGAGAGCACTAAGAGGGGGGGGGGTGAATTAGTGCAGCGGAAATCTTTCAGCGATTAAAAACGAAAGCTGCGTTCGTTCGATAAAAACTATTTTGATGCAAAAGCCGATTCTAAGATTACTTATGATTAAGTGCAGTTTACGTCTAAACACAGTTTGCGTCTAAGTGCAGTTTGCGTCTAAATGCAGTTTGCGTCTAAATGCAGTTTGTGTCTAAATGCAGATTGCGTCTAAGCTCAGATTGCGTCTAAGTGCAGTTTGCGTCTAAGCGCAGTTTGCGTCTAAGCGCAGATTGCGTCTAAGCGCAGTTTGCGTCTAAACACAGTTTGCGTCTAAGCGCAGTTTACGTCTAAGCTCAGATTGCGTCTAAGCGCAGTTTGCAGTTATAAATGGAATCAAAACGTAAACGTAAACTGCAAAGAAACTCGTTCGTAAAAGCGCAGAAGACAGTTTGCAGTTATAAATAGAATCAAAACGTAAACGAAAACTACAAAGAAACTCGTTCGTAGAAGCGCAAAAGACAGTTTGCAGTTATAAATAGAATCAAAACGTAAATGTAAACTGCAATGTAAAGATCGTATGAAAACACCGATTTACGTCTGAATGCAGATTCGAAAAGATCAGAACTTAGAAACTTGTTCGTAAAAGCGCAGAGAGCAGTAGCTATGTAGGAGGTTTGCAGTAATGATAAAGTGCTCAAAATAAAAGCAAACCAGAGATTTAGAGTGGTTCGGTCAGTCTTGACCTACTCCACTTTTGGCTTCCTCCACCGACGAGGTCACCGACGTCAACTAGAGGCCTTCCTTCAATAGGCAAAGGCCAACTGCACTTTTACAGTTTCACTCCTTTTGACGGGCTCAGGAGACAACCCTTACAGAACCTTTCTCTCCTCTCTTTACAACTCAAGACTTGAAGAACAGAAAGATGAGAACTTTTAGACTTTACACAAATTTGAGCTCTTAGAATCACAGAAAAGATCAAGAATTCGGTGTAGGTCTGTATCTTTTCAGTGCTGAATGGGTGGGGTATTTATAGGCCCCAACCCAGTTCAAATTTGGAGCTCAAAACGATCAAATCCCGGAATTCCGGGATCAGGCGGTTGCACCTCCTGACTGGGGTGGTTGCACTGCCTGGCAGAGCTCGAAGACTGAGCCTCTAGGCGGTGCTACCTCTGTCAGGGGTGGTTGCACCTCTCTGCCAGAGCTCGAAGACCGAACTCAGGCGGTTGCACCGCCTGACTGGAGAAGTTGCACCGCCTGGCAGAGCTCGAAACTTGAGCTCTGGCGGTGCTACCTCCTGACAGAGGAGGTTGCACCGCCCAGTCTCGCTCGGAGACTGAGCCCTGGGCGGTTGCACCTCTTGGCTGGGGCGGTTGCACCGCCCAGTCTCGCTGGGAGACATAGCCTGGGCAGTGCTACCTCCCTGCCTGGGCGATTGCACCTCCCACAGCAACCTGGGTCCGAATGGGTTGAACCATTCGACCCAATTTGAGTTCTACAGGGGCCCAATTGCCCCAGGATTAAGCTAATGGGATCACCTCCCATTTCTAACTTAATCAAAGTGCTAACTACGATTATTTCCTAAGACATATTCTGCAGCTTGCTTCGGTGCGTCACTCGCTTCTTCCGGCGAGTTTCCAGCGAACTTCCGTCGATCATCCGATGAACCCTCAGTGATGCTCCTGCGGACTTCCGGCAAACTCCTGGAATGCGACGATCCACTTGGCAAGTTCCGACGAGCTCCTTTGGCAAGCTTCTGGACTTCTCGGATTTGTTCCCGCAAAACCTCCGACGACTGTCCGAACTTCCGTCGAGCTCTCGAACTCCCAACGTGATCATTGTCATGACTCCGGCGCAACTCCTGCTGCATGTCTTACTTTCATCGTAGTTAATCCTGCACACTTATCTCAACACATACATTAGACAACAAATGACAATTGACTTCATCATCAAAATCCGAGATTCAATAATCTCTCCCTTTTTGATGATGACAATCAATTGATAATGGAGTTAACCTTAACTCCCCCTGTCTATATGCCATACTTCTTGAATTTAAAAACTTTATAAATTCAAGAGACATATTCCCATCATGATTCCTATCATAATGTATCTCTTTGAAGATGATGTCAAGGCTTGACATACATTTTCAAATATAACAAGTTTGAATGATGGTTATTGTAGCAATTCATCATATTGTAAGATATCGACATGTAAAGCTGTGAAGCAAGATTTTGATATCATTACATGATGTACACATTTCGAATATTTTAGCAAGTGTAGCATTGCATCACATGGTAAGATATCAGTTCGTACGATGCAAATTTTTGTTTGATATCTTGATACAGGGCATATGGCAATCATATATTTCTTGGTGATGCAAGTATGGCCTAATCATAGCATCAGTGATAGCAACCATATCAACATCAGTAATAGCAACCATATCATTATCAGTGATAACAGGTATGGCCTAATCATAACATCAGTAATAGCAACCATATCAATTCATATTTTTCTCCCCCTTCGTCATCAACAAAAAGCATGGTAGCATTATCAAAAAGCATGGTAGATGTGATTCCAGCAGGTTATCAAGCACATAAAGGAAGGCATGACACATATAATGCTTTGAATATCTCTTCTCCTTGTTATGTTGTAGTTCGTTGCTTGAAGGAGGAAACTCAGTTTTCAAAAAGTTTTCATAAGAGTGTACAGGAAAATCCTATTTTTAGCATTCAAACCGAAAATAAGATGAACTTCTTACATGCATTCGGATATGAGTAAGCTACTGATTTTCAAAAACATTTGTCACATAATTTCCAACATGTTATTTGATCAAGTGATACCAAGGCATGTAATAGTAATCAATAACGTCTGAAAAATAATTTTAACTAGTTTAAGTATTCGGACACATCAACATTCCTAATTCTCTTCTTATGAAATCAAATTGTTCTTCACTTAGAGGTTTTGTAAAGATATCAACTAGTTGATGTTTCGTATCAATGAATTCTATGATTACATCATGATTCGTAACATGATCTCGTATAAAGTGATGTCTGATATCAATATGCTTTGTTTTTTAGTGTTGTATAGGGTTTTTTGTTAGGCATATTGCACTTGTGTTATCACATTTAATGGGAATGTTTTTAAGATGAACTTTATAATCTTCTAAGGTATTTTTCATCCAAACAACTTGTGCACAGCATGCACTTGCTGCAATATATTCAGCTTCGGTTGTTGATAGTGCAACCGAGTTTTGTTTCTTAGATGATCAGGAAACAAGGGCATGTCCTAAGAATTGACATGTTCCTGATGTGCTTTTTCTATCTAATCTACAGCCAGCGAAGTCCGCATCAGCATAAGCAATTAACTCAAGCTTCTCTGATTTTGGGTACTATAATCCTAGATTTGTGGTACCATTAAGATATCTGAGTATTCTTTTAACTGCCTTGAGATGAGATATCTTAGGGTTTGATTGAAATCTAGCACAAAGTCCTACACTGAACATTATGTCTAGTCTAGTTGCAGTGAGGTAAAGTAAACTTCCTATCATACCCCTATAGGTTTTTTGATCGAAGCTTTCTCCACTTTCATCAATTTCTAACTTAGTGGAGGTGCTCATAGGAGTGTTAATAGCTTTTGAGTTATTCATATTAAACTTCTTTAGTAAACTCATAGCATATTTAGTTTGACTAATAAAGATGATATTGCTTAGTTGTTTGATTTGTAGACCTAAGAAGAATGTTAACTCTCCCATTAGACTCATTTCGAATTCAAGACTCATAGTTTTAGCAAAGGATTCACAAAGAGATTCATTCGTAGAACCAAAGATAATATCATCAACATAAATTTGAACAATGAGAAAATTATTTTCAAAGTTCTTGATGAATAATGTAGTATCAACCTTGCATTTTATGAAATTATTTTCAATAAGAAAAGAACTAAGTCTCTCATACCAAGCCCTTGGAGCTTGTTTTAAACCATAGAGAGCTTTAGTTAATCTAAACACATGATTAGGGAGACTATTATTTTCAAATCTAGGAGGTTGTTCAACATAGACTTCTTCGAAAATAAAGCCATTAAGAAAAGCGCTTTTAACATCCATTTGAAATAATTTAAAATTATTACTACTAGCGTAGGCAAGGAGCATTCTTATGGCTTCTAATCGAGCCACAGGAGCGAAGGTTTCTTCATAATCGATACCTTCTTCTTGGTTGAAACCTTTGGCCACTAATCTAGCCTTGTTTCTAACCACGATACCATTTTCATCTTGCTTGTTTCTAAAGACCCATTTAGTACCAATAACTAAATGGTCATTTGGCCTAGGAACAAGCGTCCACACCTCATTTCTCTCAAATTGATTCAATTCATCTTGCATTGCGATAATCCATGAATCATCTTTCATGGCTTCATCAACACATTTGGGTTCAATTTGGGAGAGAAAGGCGGCGTTGCACAAAAATTTTTAAAAGAAGATCGTGTTTGAACCCCCTTTGATGTGTCTCCTAAGATTAGCTCCTTAGGATGAGCATCTACATACTTCCAATCCTTGGGTAAGGAAATCTGGGAAGTGGATGCATCCAAGTTGCTAGTTGGAGACGGGGTTGCGTTTAAATTCAAAGAATCAAAATTAACATCATCGTCAAGATCATTTTTCCTAATTTCGGAAATCTCATTGAAAACAACATGGATGGATTCTTCAATAATTAAAGTTCTTTTATTGAAAATATAAAAAGCTTTAGAAACTGAAGAATAACCAAGAAAGATTCCTTCATCAGATTTAGCATCGAATTTTCCTAAGTTATCCTTTTCATTTAAGATAAAACATTTACACCCAAAGACTTTAAAATATGAGACATTGGGTTTTTTGTTATTCCATAACTCATAAGGAGTTTTGGTGAGTAAGGGTCTTACTAGAACTCTATTCAAAATATAGCATGCAGTGTTTACGGCTTCGGCCCAAAAATATTTGGGTAGGCTATGTTCATTCAACATGGTTCTTGCCATTTCTTGTAGATTTCGATATTTTCTTTCTACTACCCCATTTTGTTGAGGATTTCTTGGAGTAGAGAAGTTATGGTTGTATCCATTGAGTTCACAGAATTCTTGGAAGTCATGGTTTTGAAATTCTCTACCATGATCACTTCTAATTGACGAAATCATAGAACCCTTCTGATTTTGAACAAGTTTACAAAACTTGGTAAAATATTTAAAACATTCATTTTTTTGTTTTAAGAAGTAGGTCCATGTATATCTGCTATAGTCATCAATAATGACAAAGGCGTACTTGCTACCTCCAAGACTCGATGTAGAGATTGGTCCGAATAAGTCCATATGGATCAATTGTAAGGGCCTAGAGGTGCTTATTTGATTCTTAGCTTTGAAACTACCCTTAATTTGTTTACCTAATTGGCAAGCATCACATACATTATCTTTGATGAACTTGATATGAGGAATTCCTCTTACAAGTTCTCTAGATGATATTTGAGTGATTAGTTTCATGCTAGCATGACCTAATCTTCTATGCCATAGCCAAGCATCCTCATTCATAACCGCAAAACACATTTCATCACATAAATCATTGATGTCAATAGTGTATACGTTATTTTGTTTTAATGCAATCATAGACATGTTCTTATGTGGTTTTTCAATGATGCAAGCATTAGATTCGAATTTGACAGTGTATCCTTTATCACATAATTGACTAATGCTCAAGAGGTTATGTTTTAAACCATCAACTAACAAAACATCTTCAATAAAGAAGTTGGATTTGTTACCTATGGTTCCTTTGCCAATGATTTTACCCTTGTTGTTGTCTCCGAAGGTGACATAGCCTTCGTCTATGCTAGTGAGCTTAGAGAATTGAGATGGATCTCCGGTCATATGCCTTGAGCATCCACTATCAAGGTACCATCTCTTGCTCCTAGCTTGCGATGGTGTGGGTTTCTACAAGAAAGGATGATTTTTAGGTACCCATTTGCTTTTGGGTGCCTCAAAGATAGATCTACATTGTTTATCATGTTGCATAGAGTTTATCATGGTTCCTTTAGGAACCCAAATCAATTTGTTTGGACTAATTTTCTTGAATGGACAATAATACGTCTTGTGTCTAATTTTGCAACAAAAGTTACATTTTGCTTGGTGTTGAACATGTAAGATGGGGCCTTTTATAAAGGTGGTTGGATTTAGGTGAGGACTTCTCACAAATCCAATTCCACTTCTTTTTGGAACGTGACCCTTGTTTGCAAGGATCATGTTCAATGACTTGCTACCAACCTCGAATTTCTTCAATGTGTCCTTAAGTAGCAGGTTTTCTTTTTGGAGAGTTTCTAGATCATGACATTTGATACATGAATTTAAACTATCATGATATTCAATTTTTAACTTATCAAAATCACAAGTAAGACTATCATGCTCCTTTTTCAGCAATTTGTATTTTCTATTGATAATCTTGCATTCATCAAATAAGTCATGGAAGGCATTTAATAATTCATCGAAAGATAAATCAGCATCTAATAAATTCGTTACCTCCTCTCCGATGGCCATTAAGGCGTAATGAGCAACTTGCTCGGTGTTAGACTCCTCTTCTTCAGATGCGCTCGAATCATCCCATGTTGCTTTGAGCGCCTTCTTTTTTGTTGTTCTCTTTTTGGCTTGGGGACAATCACTCTTGTAGTGTCCCGGCTTTTTGCACTCATAGCAAATAACTTGGTCTTTCTTGGGTTCAAGTTTACTTTTAGTGTCATTCTTAAACTTGTTTCTTTTAATGAATTTTTTAAATTTCCTTGTTAGAAGTGCCAAGTCATCATCACAGTCCTCATCACTTGAGTTTTCTTTCAAGTGATCTTCCAAAGTTCTAAGTGTCATATCCTTCCTGTTCTTTGGAAGGATGTCTTCTTGCTCTTCATGAGCTTTGCAAGTCATCTCGTAGGTCATTAATGACCCAATTAGTTCTTCAAGAGGGAAGTTGTTTAGATCTTTTGCCTCTTGAATAGCAGTGACTTTAGGATCCCAACTCTTAGGAAGGGATCTTAGAATCTTATTTACGAGCTCAAAATCCGAAAAACTTTTTCCGAGTCCTTTTAGACCGTTGACAACATCCGTGAAACGGGTAAACATGTCGCCAATAGTCTCACTCGGTTTCATCCGAAAAAGTTCGAAAGAGTGTAACAAAAGATTGATTTTTGACTCTTTCACTCTACTTGTGCCTTCATGAGTCACTTCGAGTGTGTGCCAAATATCAAATGCAGTTTCACAAATCGAAACACGATTAAACTCGTTTTTATCAAGTGCGCAAAATAAGGCATTCATAGCCTTTGCATTAAGAGCGAAAGCCTTCTTCTCCGAATCGTTCCAATCGATCATTGGAAGAGAAGACTTTGAAAAACCATTCTCGACAAGATTCCAGAGTTCAACGTCCATAGAAATAAGAAAGATCCTCATTCGGGTCTTCCAATAGGTGTAGTCCGTCCCATTAAACATGGGTGGACGTGTAATGGAATGGCCCTCTTGGTTTCCGGCGTAAGCCATCTCTCTTGGGTTTTAATCCGTTTGAGAGTTAACCGGGCTCTAATACCAAATGTTGGGATCGAGAGCACTAAGAGGGGGGGGGGGGGGGGTGAATTAGTGCAGCGGAAATCTTTCAGCGATTAAAAATGAAAGCTGCGTTCGTTCGATAAAAACTATTTTGATGTAAAAGCCGATTCTAAGATTACTTATGATTAAGTGCAGTTTACGTCTAAACACATTTTGCGTCTAAGCGCAGTTTGCGTCTAAATGCAGTTTGCGTCTAAATGCAGTTTGTGTCTAAATGCAGATTGCGTCTAAGCTTAGATTGCGTCTAAGCGCAGTTTGCGTCTAAGCGCAGATTGCGTCTAAGCGCAGTTTGCGTCTAAACACAGTTTGCGTCTAAGCGCAGTTTACGTCTAAGCTCAGATTGCGTCTAAGTGCAGTTTGCAGTTATAAATGGAATCAAAACGTAAACGTAAACTGCAAAGAAACTCGTTCGTAAAAGCGCAGAAGACAGTTTGCAGTTATAAATAGAATCAAAACGTAAACGAAAACTGCAAAGAAACTCGTTAGTAGAAGCGCAGAAGACAGTTTGCAGTTATAAATAGAATCAAAACGTAAATGTAAACTGCAATGTAAAGATCGTATGAAAACACCGATTTATGTCTAAATACAGATTCGGAAAGATCAGAACTTAGAAACTTGTTCGTAAAAGCGCAGAGAGCAGTAGCTATGTAGGAGGTTTGCAGTAATGATAAAGTGCTCAAAATAAAAGCAAACCAGAGATTTAGAGTGGTCCGGTCAGTCTTGACCTACTCTACTTTTGGCTTCCTCCACCGACGAGGTCACCGACGTCAACTAGAGGCCTTCCTTCAATAGGCGAAGGCCAACTGCCCTTTTACAGTTTCACTCCTTTTGACGGGCTCAGGAGACAACCCTTACAGAACCTTTCTCTCCTCTCTTTACAACTCAAGACTTGAAGAACAGAAAGAGAAGAACTTTTGGACTTTACACAAATTTGAGCTCTTAGAATCACAGAAAAGATCAAGAATTCGGTGGGGTATTTATAGGCCCCAACCCAGTTCAAATTTGGAACTCAAAACGATCAAATCCCGGAATTCCGGGATCAGGCGGTTGCACCTCCTGACTGGGGCGGTTGCACCGCTTGGCAGAGCTCGAAGACTGAGCCTCTGGGCGGTGCTACCTCTGTCAGGGGCGGTTGCACCTCTCTGCCAGAGCTCGAAGACCGAGCTCAGGTGGTTGCACCGCCTTTCTGGAGAGGTTGCACCGCCTGGCAGAGCTCGAAACTTGAGCTATGGCGGTGCTACCTCTTGACAGAGGAGGTTGCACCGCCCAGTCTCGCTCGGAGACTGAGCCCTGGGTGGTTGCACCTCTTGGCTGGGGCAGTTGCACCGCCCAGTCTCGCTGGGAGACATAGCCTGGGCGGTGCTACCTCCTTGCCTGGGCGGTTGCACCTCCCACAGCAACCTGGGTCCGAATGGGTTGAACCATTCGACCCAATTTGAGTTCTACAGGGGCCCAATTGCCCCAGGATTAAGCTAATGGGATCACCTCCCATTTCTAACTTAATCAAAGTGCTAACTACGATTATTTCCTAAGACATATTCTGCAGCTTGCTTCGGTGCGTCACTCGCTTCTTCCGGCGAGTTTCCGGCGAACTTCCGTCGATCATCCGATGAACCCTCGGTGATGCTCCTACGGACTTCCGGCAAACTCCTGGACTGCGACGATCCACTTGGCAAGTTCCGACGAGCTCCTTTGGCAAGCTTCTGGACTTCTCGGATTTGTTCCCGCAGAACCTCCGACGACTGTCCGAACTTCTGTCGAGCTCTCGAACTCCCAACGTGATCATTGTCATGACTCCGGCGCAACTCCTGCCACATGTCTTACTTTCATCGTAGTTAATCCTGCACACTTATCTCAACACATACATTAGACAACAAATGACAATTGACTTCATCATCAAAATCCGAGATTCAACATTATTATGATCCTCTGGTTATTTTAGAGAAGACTTATTATAAACCTATTATCATTATTATTGATAGTGAAAATTTGAGATGGACTACGGTCCAATGGTTTTTCCCGCATTGGGTTTTTCACGTTAAAAATTTGGTCTCACTATGTGATTCATTTACTGCTCTACTGTTTATGCTGCTCTGGTTGATATTTTCATTTTGATATCAAGTTGGTATTTTGATAAGGAACCCATTTTGATACACAAAGAGGGAAAAGAATTATTCCGCTTTAATAGGTTTTTCCAAACAAGTGGTATCAGAGCCAGGTTATTTGGTGCTAGTTTTTCTTGTGTGATTAAAAAGGAGCAATCAGATGGTATGATTAGATTGAACTCATCAACTTATTCCACTTGGAAGCGTATGATGAAAGATTTGCTCTATTATAGAGATTTGTATAAGCCTATCAAGGTTAAAGATAAACCTTCTACTATGGACGATGAAGATGTTAGGATCAAGAGCACTAAGACGGGGGTTGAATTAGTGCTGCGGAAAACTTTCGATAATTAAAACTACATTCGTACGATAAAAGTAATTTTGGTAAGAAAGCCGATTCATAAATCAATTTAACTTGTGATCAAGCGAGATGCAGTTAAAGCAAAGATATAAAGGCAGTTTGCAGTTATGATGGAAATCAGAATGTAAGCGCAAATTGAAATATGATGTTCGTACGATAAAACTGATTTCTGTCTTAACGCCGATTCGGAAAATACTTAACTATGAAACACGTTCGTAAATGAGCAGAAGGTAGTAAGCTACTAAGGAGGTTTGCAGTAAAGATAAGATGCTCAAAGTCAATACAAACCGAAATTTAGAGTGGTTCGATCAATCTTGACCTACATCCATTTTTGGCTTCCTCCTCCGATGAGGTCACCGACGTCCACTAGAGGCCTTTATTCAATAGGCAAAGGCCAATCACCCTTTTATAGTTTCATTCCTTTTGACGGGCTTAGGAGACAACCCTTACATAATTTTCTCTCCTCTCTTGAAAGATCAAAACTTGGAAAAAAGAGGGAGGAGAACTTCTAGCCTTTACAACACTTTTGAGCTCTAAAATCACAAAGTAAGATCAAGCTTACGGTACTTTTGGTTGCCCTTTCATGCAGGAAAGGGTGGGGTTTATATAGGCCTCAAACTGGTTTGAATTTGGAGCTCAAAAATGTCATTTCCCAGATTTCCGGGGTCCTAGCGGTACTACCTCCTGACTAGGGCGGTACAACTGCCTAGCAGCTCAGAGACTGAGCCTCTGGGCAGTGCCACCGCCGACAGGGGCGGATGCACTGCCCAGTCTCGCTCGGAGACTAAGCCCAGGCGGTGCCACCGCTTGACTAGGGCGGTTGCACCACTTGGTAGAGCTCGGAGACCGAACTCAGGCGGTTCCACCACCTGTCAGGGGCGATTGCACCGCCCAGCCTAGCTCGGAGACTGAGCCCTGGGCGGTGCCACCATCGACCCAAGCGGTGCCACCGCTAGCTAAGAAATCTGGGTCCGAATGGGCTGATCCATTCGGCCCAATTTGGGTCTGTCAAGGGCCCAATTGCCCCAAGATTAAGTTAATGGGATCACCTCCCATTTCTAACTTAATCATCGTGCTAACTACGATATTTCTTAAGACATTTACTACAACTTGCTCCGGTGCGTCAATCGCTTCTTCCGGCGAGCTTCCGACGAACTTCCGTCGATCATCCGATGAACCCTCGGTGATGCTCCTACGGACTTCCGGCAAACTCCTAGACTTGCGATCATCCACTTGGCGAGTTCCGACAAGCTTCTTTTGGCAAGCTCCTAGACTTCTCGGATTTGTTCCTGTAGAACCTCCGATGACCGTCCGGACTTCCGTCAAACTCTCGAACTCCCAACGTGATCATAGTCTTGACTTCGTCGCAACTCCTACTGCATGTCTTACTTCCATCATAGTTAATCCTGCACATGTAAAATAAAACTTCGATCGAGACAATTAATCCTAAGTAATTAACCAAGTTGTTCGGCATGTCGTTGGTCCCTCGATGCTTCGTCCGATTATTCGGCGCATCGTCCTCTCTTGCGGCCTATTGCCCAATCGGCCAGTTGACACCGCAACTCTGATATCCTTGGCACAATACCCGCTCTTCTTGGCCCGATGCCCGAGTCCACGACCCGAAGCCTTCTGTTGATACGTCGACCGATCCACCGGCCCGACGTCCAATCTTCTGACATGTTCCTCCGGCACAATATGATTTTTCCTGCTTTAATTGTCTCATCCTGATCGAAGCATCCTGGGTCACTCAAAACGTAGATTAAAACATAAACACAATTATCAATTGGTTTCATCATCAAAATACGAGATTCAACAATCTCCCCCATTTTTATGATGACAACCAATTGATGACGGAGTTAAACTTAACTCCCGGAGTTTAAACAAACTCCCCCTATCAATATGTCATATTGATAGAACCTTGAATTCAAGTCATTGCAATATTCATCATGAATACTTGCAACACGTCATCATGAACTTATGCATAACATCATACTTCTCCCCCTTTGTCATCAACAAAAAGGAGAAGTTCCAACTCTAATGTGTTTGTAGTATTAATTCAACTTATTGCATGAAAAACATAATATCAAGTTTTATCATCATGCAGTTTTGAAGCTAGAAAATTTAGCAAGTGTTACATCATGCTTAGAACATTCAAGCTATCAAGTTTTAGATATGCAAGTTTTATAGCATACAAGATAGCACTTTTGGTAATGTTTAAAATAGCAAGTTCTACATCATGCAAGCTAGCAATGTTACAATATTTTAGAACATACAAGCTAGCAATTTAGAGATGTTCAAGAAAGCAACTCTTGCTTCTTGAAATATACAAGTTTTACAATATACAAGCTAGCAAATTCAAAGATATGAAAGTTGGCATATTTGCTTTTCTTTGCGATAGGTAAGATAGCACTTTTGCTTCTAGAAATATGCAAGTTAGCGATCTTTGATTCTCTTTTGATATGAGCTATTTTTTTGCTTCCTTTGCAAAGTTTGAGCTAGCAATTTTGCTTCCATTGCAAAGTGCAAGTTAGCATGTTTTGCATCTTGAGATAGGCAAGATAGCACATTTTTTCATTTTCTTGAGATTTCAAGCTAGCAATTCTTGGTGATGTTCAAGATAGCAATTTCTTCTATTTTGAGAAGTGTAATTTTTGCTTTCTTCTTGAATTGTGCAAGTTAGCTATCTCCCCCTTTGTCATTGTCAAAAGGAAGGGAAGACCCTTATATCAATTTTCAGATTATGACAAAGGTAAGTATCAATCTTATTTGTGCATCATTATATACATTCAAATTAAAACATGCAAACCTTATTTTTCTTGCACGATATCAAAAAATAAATCAATCATCATTAATGAGCATATCATACATGATACTCAAACATTAAAATTTTTAAGCATTTATCAACATGTTGATCATGATACCAAACATTCATCATTTAAAGCATTCATGATACACATCATATGCAATACATCATGTACATCATTGTCATAAGTATTGCATGCATCATTTCAAATTCATGAATATTTCATCATTGCATGCATCATACCAAATCATAAAATATAAAATCATCATTAATGCATGATTCCAAATCATCGTTTATTTCATATCATGATGGTACCAATTTTGTCAAATTACATCCTACCTTGCATGATCGAAACTTCATATTTGTATACATCAAAACAAATTAATGAATATTTCATGTATTCATATCATCACATAAGGAATATCAAGAAGAATTATTAGGTGACGAGATGTATTTCATTCATTCAAAGAATTTTACATAACAAAATTTAAGTCATAAGCCTTAAAAGATGTCATGAGAGAACATATAAATAATCTTGATTTATAAAATGAATACTCAAGTTATAATTTCGAAAAATCAAGAGAAACCTTAATTCATTTTAACAAATCTCCTCTTAAATAAATAACATAAAGAATTCTTAGGAGATCATGAAAAAGATAGAATTTATTCAATCTTGTAAGAGAATAAGATATTAATTCATGCATATAAAATCTTGATTTAAGCATAAGAATTCTCAATTTATAAATTTCAAAAAATCAAGATAAAGCTCATTTAAATCATCAAATCAAGATCAATAGATTTTCAAAAATGAGTTGTTAGGATCAAGAAAATCCGAAAATAAAATTTAACACTTTCATGCATTCGGACATGGTTTTGCTATAGATTTTCAAACACAATCATGAAGATAAAACATGCTCATGATCATGAAAATTTTTGTATCCAAAACACATAGTTTCCAACATGTTATTAAGGCATGTAATAGTGTAAAATTCTCATTAGAGCAATTATATCCTACCATGCATGATCAAAATTTCTTCTCATTTTATCATATTTAACATGATTGAAGCATTGAACATTATTCATATTTAAAATGTGTCTCATGTCATAAGTATGAATCAAGCATTTGTGAAATCTGAAATCATCCTCAAAGTCACATTCAATAAATTCATACATGACAAGCATAGATTTATTAAAAAGTCGATAAGATAGAGGATTGTATTTCGTTTTTATCAATTTCTATTCATGTGATTTGCTTCTTATAAGCATGCCTTTACCTTTAATAAAACAAGTGTCAACATTTAAGACGGAAAGGTAAATTTTATAAAACAAATCATCAAGCATGATTCCATGATAACATCCTTTTAATATCTTAATATTCATCATCAAGTATGATTTCAAAAAGTATGTCCAAGAGAAATCATTAAGACCAAATGCATGATACACTCATTTATTTTCAAAATATTCATCATGTTTATTTTCATGAGATTCACAAGATTGGTAAAATAAATTCATTAATTTCCTTTTTTGAAAAATCGATAAAGTCGAAAAAATAAATTTTTCAAGAAGAAACCTTTTCACTTTTTAGTTATTTTAATTTATGTGATTTATTTCATACATGCATGTTCTTTTCTTTTATGCCAAATAAAAACATGCATCAACGTTTAAGATCAAAAAATGAATTTCGTCATAAAAACCATCAAGACCAAATCATCAAGTATAACTTTTAAAATCTCATGCATAAAATCATCAATCATAGTATCAAAAACATCATTATGTATTACTTCAAATCAAACATGATTTCATTTAATCAAAATTAAGAAATTAGTTAATCAAACATGATACCATTCAACAATGTTAATCAAACATGATACACATTATTACTTCTTAACCACATATAGCATGATTTCATAAGGCATTTTTAATCATTTTGTTTATCATAAACATGTAATTTTTATGATTATTTTTAAAATTACTAGAATGATAAGCATGATTCCTAATTTTTGTATTTTCATTATAAAACATGTAATTTTCAAGAAAATTAATTCTAAACAAGAAAAGAAAATGCATAATGAAAAATATCAAGTAATTTCAAAATAAATTAAGGGGGTTTCGATTACCTCATCGTTGAATATGGTTAAGGCATAGTTTGCCACCTCATCTTTGTTGATTTTCTCTTCATCTTCGGAGAAGCTTGATTCATCCCAAGTTGTATTCTTTTTCTTGCATTCAAAACAAGTAGTTCCGTTCTTTTTTGCTTTTTAATTTTTGTTTTATGAACTTTTTAGATTTCATTTGTAGTTCTTGTTCACCATCACTTGAGCTTATGCTTGAGTGGTCTTCAAATGTTCTATGTCCCAAATCCTTCCTGTTCTTTGGAAGGCTGTTTTGTTCATCATGTGCATTGTGCACCATTTCATATGTCATCAACGAACCAATTAGTTCTTCAAGTGAAAAAATATTTAAATATTTTATTTCTTGTATTGCCGTTACTTTTGATTCCCAAGCTTTAGAAAGTAATCGTAAAACTTTACTAACAATTTCAAAATTCGAGAAACATTTGCCAAGAACTTTTAAACCATTGACGACATCCGTAAAACAGGTGTACATGTCAACAATGGTTTCGCTCGGCTTCATTCGAAAAAGCTTGAAATCATGCATTAAAAAATTTACTTTAGAATCTTTTACACTACTTGTGCCTTCGTGTGTGATTTCAAGAGCGCGCCAAATATCAAAAGCCGTTTCGCACGTAGAAATCCGATTGAACTCATTTTTGTCCAAAGCGTAAAATAAGGCATTCATAGCCTTTGCGTTTAAAGAAAAATACTTCTTCGCCAAATCCGACCATTCGCTCATCGGTTTAGAGGGAAGTTGAAAATTGTTTTCAACAATATTCCATAAATCCAAATTCATAGAAATCAAGAAAACTCTCATTCGAGTTTTCCAATAAATGTAGTCCAATCCATTAAACAACGGTGGACGAACAACCGATAAGCCCTCTTGAAAGCCATGAAGAGTCATTTCTCTCGGGTGTAAATCCGAAATAAAAAATACCGGGCTCTGATACCAATTGTTAGGATCAAGAGCACTAAGAGGGTGGGGGGGTGAATTAGTGCAGTGGAAAACTTTTGACGATTAAAACTGAATTCGTACGATAAAAGCGATTTTGGTAAGAAAGTTGATTCGTAAATTACTTTAACTTGTGATCAAGCGAGATGCAGTTAAAGCAAAGATATAAAGGCAGTTTGCAGTTATGATGGAATTCAGAATGTAAGTGCAAACTGAAATATGATATTCATACGATAAAACCGATTTCTGTCTTAACGCCGATTCGGAAAATACTTAAATATGAAACACGTTCGTAAATGAGCAGAAGGCAGTAAGCTACTGAGAAGGTTTGCAATAAAGATAAGATGCTCAAAGTAAATGTAAACCGAGATTTAGAGTAGTTCGGTCAATCTTGATCTACAACCACTTTTGGCTTCCTCCTCCGATGAGGTCACCGACGTCCACTAGAGGCCTTCCTTCAATAGACAAAGGCCAACCACCCTTTTACAGTTTCACTCCTTTTGACGGGCTTAGGAGACAACCCTTACAGAATTTTCTCTCCTCTCTTGAAAGATCAAAACTTGGAAGAAAAGAGGGAGGATAACTGTTGAATCTCGGATTTTGATGATATAATCAATTGGTGGGTTAATTGATCTAATCCATATTATTGAGTTAAGTGTGTAGGATTAACTACGATAACCAGAAAACATAAAGCAAGGATACCGGAGTCGAGCTCGATGGACGTTTAAGAGACCGAAGAATCATCGGAGATGCTGCCGGAACCATCCGAGAAGAAATCGGGAACGTGTCGGAAGTTCGCCGAAGAAATCGTCGGAGGCTCGCGGAGATCACCGAGAAGGCTCGGCTACTCGTTAAAGTCATCACAAAGATTGGGAGCTTGCAGGGAGTCCGTCGGAAGAAGTTCGTCGGAAAGCTCGCCGGAACAAGACTCGATGTTCGCGGTTGAAAATTTGCTTAGGATGTTTTTGTGTTATGTAGTTCACTTGTAATTAGGATTAGGATTAAGAGATAATCCTATATCCTGGTTAGGGGCCAACTGGGCCCAAAGTCAGATTTGGTTTGGGCTAAAATTAAGCCAAACCAATGAATCGAAGAGCCAAGCGGTGGCACCGCCTGGCTGGGCGGTGAAACCGCCCAGCACCCGAGAGCTGGGCGGTGACACCTCCTTGGCTGGGCGGTTGCACCGTCCAGCACCCGAGCGCTGGGCGGTGGCACCTCCAGCACTGGGAACCCTAAGAGAATTCAAATTTTGAAGCCCAAAATTTGAATCCTCTTGAGGCCTATAAATACCCCTCAAATCTCAGCTGAGGTTACAACTTTTGAGAAGCATTTTTGATTGAGAGAAAAGTCTTAGAAAGTCTTAGCAAGTCTTGTTTTCAATTTGCTAGAGAGTTCTCCTCCTCCTTTCTTATTGAAAATTTGTAAGAGGTTGAGCTGCTTGTAAAAGGTTGTAAGAGGGGTGTTTACCCTTCCATTTCAAGAGACTTGCTAGTGGAAGGTGGGAGCCTCATCGAAGAGGGGCCTCGCAAGTGGAGTAGGTCATTTGACCGAACCACTCTAAAAATCGGCGTAATCTCTGGTTTGCTCTTTATTATTGTCATTTACATTACTGCAAATCTTCTTACTGCTTTAGTTCCTTATTACTCTTGCTGCGCAACTTCAAGAATACGCCTTCAAGTTAAATTTCTCAAGTTTCGTTCTTAACGTACGAAAGATTTTGATTAAAATCGAAGTTTTAATCCGTTGCACTAATTCACCCCCCCCTCTTAGTGCCGCTCCGATCCTAACAAGTGGTATCAGAGCAAGGTTATCTCTCATATTTGGTTTAATACCCAAGAGAGATGGCTTACTCCGGCATGCAAGAGGGCCATTCTATTGCACGACCACCTTTGTTTAATGGGTCGGATTACACATATTGGAAGACTCGCATGAGAATCTTCCTCATTTCTATGGACTTTGAGCTTTGGTCTATTGTCGAGAATGGATTTCAAAAATCTTCTCTTCCGATGAGCGAATGGGATGAATCGGAGAAGAAGGTTTTTGCTTTAAATGCAAAGGCTATGAATGCCTTGTTTTGTGCACTAGACAAAAACGAATTTAATCGTGTTTCAATGTGTGATTCGGCTTTTGATATTTGGAGAACTCTTGAGGTCACTCATGAAGGCACTAGCCGAGTGAAAGAGTCCAAAATCAACATCCTTGTGCACTCTTACAAACTTTTCCGAATGAAACCAAGTGAGTCCATCGGAGACATGTACACCCGGTTTACGGATGTCATCAATGGACTCAAAGCTCTTGGTAAAGATTTTACTAACTTTGAACTAGTAACTAAAATCTTAAGATCCCTCCCTAAAAGTTGGGATCCAAAAGTTACGACCATTCAAGAGGCCAAAGACCTTAAACCATTCCCTCTTGAAGAACTCATTGGGTCTCTAATGACCTACGAAATGACATGTCAAGCTCATGACGAGCTCGAGAACCCCCTTCCAAAGAATAGGAAGGATATGGCACTCAAATCACAAGAAGACCACTTGAAAGGAACATCAAGTGATGAGGACAGTGACAATGACATTGCACTTTTGACTCAAAAATTTAAAAAATATTTAAGAAAGAACAGATTTAAAAATAATACAAAAAATAAATTTGAACAAAAGAAGGACCAAGTGATTTGCTATGAATGCAAAAAACCGGGACACTATAAGAACGATTGTCCTCAAGCCAAAAAGAGAACATCAAAGAAGAAGGCATTCAAGGCAACGTGGGATGATTCAAGCGCATCCGAAGAAGAGGAGTCCAACACCGAGCAAGTTGCTCATTACGCGCTAATGGCGTTAGGAGAAGAGGTATGTGATTTATTTAATGAAGATTTATCTTTTGAAGAACTATCTATCGCTTTTCATGAATTATTTGATGAATGTAGAACTGTTAGCAAGAAGTTAAGTATCTTAAAGAAAGAGCATGCTTTGCTACAAGATAAGTTTGATAGTCTTCAAACTCCTCCATGCTCTAAGTGTGAGCACTTAGAAGCAATAAAAAATGAAAATTTGCTTCTTAAGGAAACCTTAAACAAGTTTAAGGTTGGTAGCAAAGGATTAGATATGATCCTTGCACACAAGGGTCACATCGCAAATAGAAATGGAATTGGATTTGTAAAAGGATTACATCAAAATCCTACCACTTTCATAAAAGGACCTACATTACATGTTTCCTCTTATATGAAATGCAACTTTTGTTGCAAATCCGGACATATTGCCTACAAATGCCCATTTAGGAAAATTAGTTCACAAAAATTAATATGGGTTCCTAAAGGAACTATAAAGAATTCAATCATAAATAACAAAGTTAATGGGTCAATTTTTGAGGCACCCAAAATCAAATGGGTACCTAAAAATCATCCTCTTTTGTAGACAAACCCACAAGCTAGGAGCAAGAGATGGTATCTCGATAGTGGATGCTCAAGACATATGACTGGAGATCCATCTCATTTCTCTATGCTCACTAGCAAAGAAGAAGGGTACGTTACCTTCGGAGACAACAACAAGGGCAAAATCATGGGCAAGGGAACTATTGGTAACAAATTTAATTTTTCCATTGATGATGTCTTACGAGTTGATGGATTGAAACATAATCTCTTGAGTATTAGTCAACTATGCGATAAAGGTTACATCGTTAGATTTGAATCAAATATGTGCATTATTGAAAAACCAAATCATAACATGACTATGATTGCTTTAAAACAAAATAATGTCTATACCATCAATCTTGATGAACTAAGTAATGAAATGTGCTTCTCCGCCGTAAATGATGATGCTTGGCTTTGGCATAGGAGATTAGGTCATGCAAGCATGAAAACAATATCTAAGATCTCATCTCAAGAATTAGTACGAGGAATTCCAAATATAAAGTTTATTAAGGACAAAGTATGCGATGCATGTCAACTAGGCAAACAAATAAAAACAAGCTTCAAACCAAAAAATCAAATTAGCACTACTAGACCATTACAATTGATCCATTTGGACCTATTTAGACCAATTGATACAACAAGTCTAGGTGGAAGCAAATATGTTTTTGTGATTGTGGATGACTACTCTAGATACACTTGGACCTATTTCTTAGCTCACAAAAGTGATTGCTTCAAGTGTTTCTCTAAATTTTGTAAACTCACTCAAAACGAAAAAGGCTTCATGATTTCATCAATTCGGAGTGATCACGGTGGTGAATTCCAAAACCGTGACTTTCAAAATTTTTGCGAAAGTAATGGGTACAATCACAACTTCTCAACTCCAAGAAATCCTCAACAAAATGGAGTAGTTGAAAGGAAAAATAGAAACCTACAAGAAATGGCAAGAACTATGTTGAATGAACATAGTTTACCTAAGTACTTTTGGGCCGAAGCCGTAAATACGGCTTGCTACATCATGAATAGAGTCCTAATAAGACCATCCTTATCCAAAACTCCCTATGAATTATGGAATAACAAAAAACCAAACATCTCCTATTTTAAAGTTTTTGGTTGTAAATGCTTTATTTTAAATGAAAGGGATGCTTTAGGAAAATTTGATGCTAAATCCGATGAAGGCATCTTTCTTGGTTACTCTTCCGTTTCTAAAGCTTTTCGGGTTTTTAATAAAAGAACTTTAGTAATTGAAGAGTCTATTCATGTAGTTTTTAATGAAGTTTCCGATTTAAAGAAAAATGATTTTGATGATGATCTTGGTTTTGATAATTTGAATTTAAATGAACCCTCTCCTCAAAATAGCCATTTGAATGCATCTTCTTCCGAAATTTCTTTACCAAAAGAATGGAAGTATGTAGATGCTCATCCAAAAGAGCAAATTATAGGAGATACATCAAAAGGGGTTCAAACTCGTTCTTCTTTCAAAAATTTCTGTGCTAACGCCGCTTTCCTTTCTCAAATTGAACCTAAATGCATTGACGAAGCCTTAAAAGATGATTTTTGGATCATTGCAATGCAAGAAGAATTGAACCAATTTGAGAGGAATGAGGTATGGAAGCTTGTTCCTAGACCAAGTGACCACTTAGTCATAGGTACTAAGTGGGTCTTTAGAAACAAGCAAGACAAAAATGGTATCGTGGTTAGAAACAAGGCTAGATTAGTGGCCAAAGGTTTCAACCAAGAAGAAGGTATCGATTACGAAGAAACCTTCGCTCCCGTGGCTCGATTAGAAGCCATAAGGATGCTCATTGCCTATGCTAGTAGTAATAATTTTAAACTATTTCAAATGGATGTTAAAAGTGCTTTCTTGAATGGTTTTATTTCCGAAGAAGTATTTGTCGAACAACCTCCCGGATTTGAAAATTCTCTTCTTCCTGATCATGTATTCAAATTGACTAAAGCTCTCTATGGCTTAAAACAAGCTCCTAGAGCTTGGTATGAAAGGCTTAGCTCCTTTCTTATTTTAAATAATTTTACCAAAGGCAAGGTTGATACTACATTGTTTATTAAACATTTTGAAAATAATTTTCTTATTGTGCAAATTTATGTTGACGATATTGTGTTTGGCTCTTCGGATGAATCACTATGTGAATCATTTGCCAAATGTATGAGTCTTGAATTTGAAATGAGTTTAATGGGTGAATTAACTTTCTTTTTGGGATTACAAATCAAACAACTTAGTGATGGTATATTTCTTAACCAATCCAAATATACATTAGAATTGTTAAAACGATTTAACATGGATAATTCAAAAGCAATAAACACCCCTATGAGTACTGTGACTAAGTTAGATATGGATGAAAATGGTGAAAGTTTTGATCAAAAAACATATAGGGGAATGATAGGAAGTCTACTCTACCTCACTGCGACTAGACCGGATATTATGTTTAGTGTAGGACTTTGCGCTAGGTTTCAATCTAATCCTAAATTATCTCATCTTAAGAGTGTTAAAAGAATATTTAGGTATCTTATAGGAACTCCAAATTTAGGTTTGTGGTATCCAAAATCTGAAAAATTTGATCTAATAGCTTATGCAGATGCCGATTTTGGCGGATGCAGGATAGATAGAAAAAGTACATCCGGAACATGCCAATTTTTAGGACATGCACTTGTTTCTTGGACTTCCAAGAAACAAAATTCAGTTGCACTATCTACGGCGGAAGCCGAATACATTGCTGCAAGTGCATGTTGTGCACAAGTAATTTGGATGAAAAATACATTAGAAGACTATGGAATTCACCTTGAAAATATTCCCATAAAATGCGATAATACCAGTGCCATATGCCTTACTAAAAATCCAATTCAGCACTCTAGAACTAAGCACATCGACGTTAGGCATCATTTCATACGCAATCATGTTCTTAACAATGATGTTGTTCTAGAATTCATTGACACAAAGCATCAATTAGCAGATATATTTACAAAAGCTTTGAATGAAGACCAATTTGAATTCATCCGAAGGGAATTAGGCATGCTAAATTGTCCCTAAAATGAACTTCACAAAAAGGACTCGTTCTATTCCCTTCGTTTATGAATTTGAATTCTTCCTTCTTCTTCAATTCAAAATGATCCATTAAAGTATAAATTATGATCTTGAGGGAAGAAGCTAAACAAGAGGAAGAAAATTTTTTTTCTTTCCTCCGCATGATGCCAGCAGTGGCACCGCCAAATCCGGCGGTTGCATCGACTGGCGCTCGGGCGCCAGGCGGTGACACCGACCAGTTTGGCGGTGACACCGACCGAGTCACCCTTTTAACCCGAGGGGTTAGGGCCGGCGGTGACACCGCCCCCAACCCGAAGAAAGACCTCTCAAAACCCTCTCCCATTCCCTCTAACCCTCATTCTAATTCTTAGAAACATTGGAGAAGGATTCTTGGTGGTCCAAGCTTTCCATCTCTCAACATAATCTCCACGAGGTAACACTTGAAATCCCTCTTTTCTTTTCTCTTTCTCTTGCTTATTTTTCACAATTTCATCATCATGTTGTCTAGAAAATGGCTCCTAAGAGATCAAAAGGAATAAGGATTGAAGGAGATTCATATAACCATGACCTTTTTAGATCAAAAGAGGTAGCCCTTAGCTTTCCAAAATTTGAAACACGATGTGTCCATAAGGGAAAATATGTTGATTTGGATGAACTAGAGGACTTAGAACCCATTAGGTGGTTTGCACACCTAGAAGCTCTACCTCTACTACAAATAGATGAACCAATCTATCCACGGTTAGTGAGATTGTTCTAATGCAACCTATATGAAGACAATGATAGCCTAAGCACTTACATTCTAGGAACACCCATTAGAATATTTGACAGCACCATTTGTGAGCTAATTGGCATAACTGAAAAAGATAGGGGATGCTATTTTAAAGGTAAATGGGACGTCAACAAAATAGGAGCAACCTATTCCGAAGCCGTGAAAACAATTTTTGCAAATCCAAACCTTGACTTCCTACCCAAGAGCTGTGAACACTTAATGCCTTTCAACACTAAAATTCTTCATCACATTATCACAAGCATCAGATTCCCCAAACAATTTCATCTTGACGAAGTAAGTCAATTAGAGATAGGAACCATGTATTGGATTATGACCGGTCAGCATAATTGTTTCAGGTACTTGATTCGCCAACACATGTAGGAAATTATGACTAAAGATACTATATTGCCATATGGGAGGTTAATCACTAGAATTCTTCATGCCTATGACATTTGCATTCCACCCGATGAAGAATCTATTCAAAATGATCGATATAACATAATAAATAAAAATCTGCTAAAAAAACTTAGGTGCACTCTTAGCAATGGCATATGGGTTAGGCAGCCTAGAAGGACGGATCCAATTCCTACACCAATAGAACAACCCGAAACACCAATTCTTATGGGAAATGAATCTCCTCCTCCTAGTCCCTTTGGAGCAGCACCTTCAGCTCCTGTTTCCTCCTCTGAAGATATCATTATGGCGGAGCTATCTCAGATCAAATCACAGCAAGAACAAATTCAGAATCAACAAGTTAAAATTTTGAAGACACTACGATAGATGAATGAAAAAATAGATATCATGTATCAGCACTGTGGATTACCTCCTAAGGATTAAATTGATGTATCTTTTTATTCTGTTCTGTTTGCTTTTAAAAACAAGTTCATGTTTGTCATCGATTGTACGATAACTGATCTTTCCTTTAGACAACTACTGTCTTAATCTGCATAGATGATGATGTCTTTTGGATAAACTATTTCTGGCAAATTTGAATGATGAACTTTAATAAATGCTAAACCTTTTTCTATGATCATCAATTAGCTGGCTTGTCTCTTTTTGTTGATGACAAAGGGGGAGAAGTGATGACTTACACCAGAACGATAGCATGACTAATATGAATTACAAAAACTTATGTGATATGAATGTCTTATATGACTTGCAAATCCTTGAAAATATCACAAGATTGATATCATGAAATTTATATTGAAAATCTTTATCTTCTGTGTGATATGAATGTCTTATATGACTTGCAAATCCTTGAAAATATCACAAGATTGATATCATGAAATTTATATTGAAAATCTTTATCTTCTGTCGTAGCAAAATTCGTCCCGTATCATTTAACTTATGATTTTCATCGAAGTTTCGTACTTACTAATGTTTAATGAGGATAACGATAAAGTTCTACGATTAGAACTTATCGGGTTATGCTTGAATCCAATGGGATGGAATTCAAGTGTTTTTTATCTTCTCATAATATGGCATAGAGTTAGGGGGAGTTATGTTTAACTCCGTCATCAATTGATTGTCATCATCAAAAAGGGGGAGATTGTTGAATCTCGGATTTTGATGATATAATCAATTGGTGGGTTAATTGATCTAATCCATATTATTGAGTTAAGTGTGCAGGATTAACTACGATAACCAGAAAACATAAAGCAAGGATACCGGAGTCGAGCTCGATGGACGTTTAAGAGACCGAAGAATCATCGGAGATGCTGCCGGAACCATCCGAGAAGAAATCGGGAACGTGTCGGAAGTTCGCCGAAGAAATCGTCGGAGGCTCGCGGAGATCACCGAGAAGGCTCGGCTACTCGTTAAAGTCATCACAAAGATTGGGAGCTTGTAGGGAGTCCGTCGGAAGAAGTTCGTCTGAAAGCTCGCCGGAACAAGACTCGACGTTCGCGGTTGAAAATTTGCTTAGGATGTTTTTGTGTTATGTAGTTCACTTGTAATTAGGATTAGGATTAAGAGATAATCCTATATCCTGGTTAGGGGCCAACTGGGCCCAAATTCAGATTTGGTTTGGGCTAAAATTAAGCCAAACCAATGAATCGAAGAGCCAGGCGGTGGCACCGCCTGGCTGGGCGGTGAAACCGCCCAGCACCCGAGAGCTGGGCGGTGACACCTCCTTGGCTGGGCGGTTGCACCGTCCAGCACCCGAGCACTGGGCGGTGGCACCGCCTGACTGGGCGGTGGCACCTCCAGCACTGGGAACCCTAAGAGAATTCAAATTTTGAAGCCCAAAATTTGAATCCTCTTGAGGCCTATAAATACCCCTCAAATCTCAGCTGAGGTTACAACTTTTGAGAAGCATTTTTGATTGAGAGAAAAGTCTTAGAAAGTCTTAGCAAGTCTTGTTTTCAATTTGCTAGAGAGTTCTCCTCCTCCTTTCTTATTGAAAATTTGTAAGAGGTTGAGCTGCTTGTAAAAGGTTGTAAGAGGGGTGTTTACCCTTCCATTTCAAGAGACTTGCTAGTGGAAGGTGGGAGCCTCATCGAAGAGGGGCCTCGCAAGTGGAGTAGGTCATTTGACCGAACCACTCTAAAAATCGGCGTAATCTCTGGTTTGCTCTTTATTATTGTCATTTACTTTACATTACTGCAAATCTTCTTACTGCTTTAGTTCCTTATTACTCTTGCTGCGCAACTTCAAGAATACGCCTTCAAGTTAAATTTCTCAAGTTTCGTTCTTAACGTACGAAAGATTTTGATTAAAATCGAAGTTTTAATCCGCTGCACTAATTCACCCCCCCCCCTCTTAGTGCCGCTCCGATCCTAACAATAACTTCTAGCATTTACAACACTTTTGAGCTCTAAAATCACATAGTAAGATCAAGCTTTCAGTGCTTTTGGTTGCCCTTTCATGCAAGAAAGGGTGGGGATTATATAGGCCCCAAACTGGTTTGAATTTGGAGCTCAAAAATGTCATTTCCCGGATTTCCGGGGTCCTAGCGGTACTACCTCCTGACTAGGGCGGTACAACCGCCTGGCAGCTCGGAGACTGAGCCTCTAGGTGGTGCCACCGCTTGACAGGGGCAGTTGCACCGCCCAGTCTCGCTCGGAGACTGAGCCCAGGCGGTGCCACCGCTTGACTAGGGTAGTTGCACCGCTTGGCAGAGCTCGGAGACCGAGCTCAGGCGGTTCCACCGCTTGTCAGGGGCAGTTACACCGCCCAGCCTAGCTCGAAGACTGAGCCTTAGGCGGTGCCACCGTTGGTCAAGAAATCTGGGTCCGAATGGGCTGATCCATTCGGCCAAATTTGGGTCTGTCAAGGGCCCAATTGCCCCAATATTAAGTTAATGGGATCACCTCCCATTTCTAACTTAATCATCTTGCTAACTACAATATTTCTTAAGACATTTATGTTAGGATCAATAGCACTAAGAGGGAGGGGGGGTGAATTAGTGCAGCGGAAATCTTTCAACGATAAAACACGTTCGAACGATAAAAACGATTTCAGTGTGAAAGCCGATTCTAAGATTACTTTAACTTAAGATGATGTTAAAATCAATCTATGAAGGCAGTTTGCAGTTATGATGAAAACCAGAATATAAGCGCAAACTGAAACACGACGTTCGTACGAAGAAGCTGATTTACGTCTAAATGCTGATTCGTAAATCACTTGATTAGGCGAGATGCAATTTAAGCAAGGATATAAAGGCAGTTTACAGTTATGATTGAAATCAAAACGTAAACGCAAACTGAAATATAATGATCGTACGAAAAAACAGATTTACGTCTAAACGCTGATTCGGAAAGTGCAAAGCTTGAAACCCGATCGTATATGCGCAGAAAGCAGTAAGCTTTAGAGGAGGTTTGCAGTAAAGATAACATGCTCAAAGTAAATGCAAACTGAGATTTAGAGTGGTTCGGTCAATCTTGACCTACTCCACTTTTGGCTTCCTCCACCAACGAGGTCACCGACGTCAACTAGAGGCCTTTCTTCAATAGGCGAAGGCCAACCACCCTTTTACAGTTTCACTCCTTTTGACGGGTTTAGGAGACAACCCTTACAAAATTTTCTCTCCTCTCTTTAAAACTCAGAACTCGGAAGAACAGAGGGAGAAGAACTTTTGGCCTTTACAACAATTTTGAGCTCTAAGAATCATAGAAAAAGATCAAGATTTCGGTGTAAGTTCATGCCCTTTTAGTGCTGAATGGGTGGGGTATTTATAGGCCCCAACCCAGTTCAAATTTGGAGCTCAAAACTATCAATTCCCGAAATTCCGGGATCAGGCGGTTGCACCTCCTGACTGGAGCGGTTTCACCGCCTGGCAGAGCTCGAAGACTGAGCCTCTGGGCGGTGCTACCTCCTGTCAAGGGCGGTTGCACCTCCTGACAAAGCTCGAAGACCGAGTTCAGGTGGTTGCACCTCCTGACTAGGGCGGTTGCACCGCCTGGCAGAGCTCGAAGACCGAGCTCAAGCGGTGCCACCTCTTGTCAGGGGAGGTTGCACCGCCCAGTCTCGCTCGGAGACTGAGCCCAGGCGGTGCCACCGCCTGGCTGGAGCGGTTGCACCTCCCAGTCTCGCACGGAGACTGAGCCCAGGTGGTGCAACCTCCTACCTTGGGCGATTCAACCGCCTGGCAGAAATCAGGGTCCGAATGGGTTGATCCATTCGGCCCAATTTGGGTTTTTCAGGGGCCCAATTGCCCCAAGATTAAGTTAATGGGATCACCTCCCATTTTTAACTTAATCAACGTGCTAACTACGATTTTTCCTAAGACATTTACTGCAACTTGCTCCGGTGCATCAATCGCTTCTTCCGGCGAGCTTCCAGCGAACTTCCGTCGATCATCCGATGAACCCTCGGTGATGCTCCTACGGACTTCCGGCAAACTCCTGGACTTGCGACGATTCACTTGGCGAGTTCCGACGAGCTTCTTTGGCAAGCTTATGGACTTCTCGGATTTGTTCCCGCAGAACCTCCGACGACTGTCCGAACTTCCGTCGAACTCTCGAACTCCCAACGTGATCATTGTCTTGACTCCGGCGTAACTCCTGCTGGATGTCTTACTTTCATCGTAGTTAATCCTGCACACTTATCTCAACATATAGATTAGATAACAAATGACAATTGACTTCATCATCAAAATCCGAGATTCAACAATCTCCCCCTTTTTTATGATGACAATCAATTGATAATGGAGTTAACCTTAACTCCCCCTGTCTATATGACATACTTGAGATAAGTCATTCTTGAATTCAAAACCTAAGAATTTAAGAGACATATTGATAAGTTAAAATCATTTGAACTTATCAATACTCCCATCATGATTCCCATCATGATGTATCTCTCTGAAGATGATGTCAAGGCTTGACATTCATTTTCAAATATAACAAGTTTGAATGATGGTAATAGTAGCAATTCATCATATCGTAAGATATCAACATGTAAAGCTGCGAAGTAAGATTTTGATATTATTACATGATGTACACATTTCAAATATTGTAGCAAGTATTGCATTTCATCACATGGTAAGATATCAACTCGTAGAATTTCGATGCAAGTTTTTTGTTTGATATCTTGACACGATACAAACAAGGCATAATGCAAATTAATCATAGCATCTGTTCATATATCTCTTGGTGATGCAAGCATGGCATAATCATAGCATCAGTGTTTATAGCATCAATTCATATATTTCTCCCCCTTTATCATCAACAAAAAGCATGGTAGTTGTGATACCAGGAGAACAATATAAGCAAATTATCAAGCATATAAAGGAAGGCATGATACGAAGATTGCTTTGAATACTTCTTCCTTTTTTTGTTATAATCTTTTTGCATGAAGGAGGAAAGCCATTTGTGATACCAGCTATTTGTGAGTTTACTTTGAGTCAAGATATGTGTGTGAAACAGCTTTTTGTAAGTAAAAATACTATCATCCATATTTCAAGATGGAATTCATAAGCAGGAATCATTTCATCAAATCCATTTCAGAAAAATTATTTTTCATAAGAGTGTATGAGAAAATCCGATTTTTTGCATTCCAATTGTTAAGCGAATCCGAAAATGAAATGAACTCTTTCATGCATTCGGTCAAGACTATGCTACAGATTTTCAAATACAATCATGAAGACAACATTTTTGTATTCAACAGATAATTTCCAACATGTTATGTAATGGCAATCAAGTGATTTGATCATTTAATAAAGTCCAAAAAATAATTTTAACTAGTTTATGTATTCGAACATATCAACATTCCTAATTCTCTTCTTATAAAATCAAATTGTTCTTCACTTAGAGGTTTTGTAAAAATATCAGCTAGTTGATGTATAGAATCAATGAACTATATGATTACGTCATGATTAGTAACATGATCTCGTATAAAGTGATGTCTAATATCAATATGTTTTGTTCTTGAGTGTTGTATAGGATTCTTTGTTAAGCATATTGCACTTGTGTTATCACATTTAATGGGAATATTTTTAAGATGAACTTTATAATCTTCTAAGGTGTTTTTCATCCATACAACTTGTGCACAGCATGCACTTGTTGCAATATATTCAGCTTCGGTTGTTGATAGTGCAACCGAGTTTTGTTTCTTAGATGACCAGGAAACAAGGGCATGTCCTAAGAATTGACATGTTTCTGATGTGCTTTTTCTATCAAGTCTACAGCCAACAAAGTCCGCATCAGCATAAGCAATTAACTCAAGATTCTTTGATTTTGGGTACCGTAATCCTAGATTTGTGGTACCATTAAGATATCTAAGTATTCTTTTAACTGCTTTGAGATGAGATATCTTAGGGTTTGATTGAAATCTAGCACAAAGTCCTACACTGAACATGATGTCTGGTCTAGTTGCAGTGAGGTAAAGTAAACTTCCTATCATACCCCTATAAGTTTTTTGATCGAAGCTTTCTCCACTTTCATCAATTTCTAACTTAGTGGAGGTGCTCATAGGAGTGTTAATAGCCTTTGAGTTATTCATATTAAACTTTTTTAGTAAGTTCATAGCATATTTAGTTTGACTAATAAAGATGACATTGCTTAGTTGTTTGACTTGTAAGCCTAAGAAGAATGTTAATTCTCCCATTAAACTCATTTCGAATTCAAGACTCATAGTTTTAGCAAACGATTCACAAAGAGATTCATTCGTGGAACCAAAGATAATATCATCAACATAAATCTGAACAATGAGAAAATTATTTTCAAAGTTCTTGATGAATAATGTAGTATCAACCTTGCCTTTTGTGAAATTATTTTCAATAAGAAAAGAACTAAGTCTTTCATACCAAGCCCTCGGGGCTTGTTTTAAACCATAGAGAGCTTTAGTTAATCTAAACACATGATTAGGGAGACTATTATTTTCAAATCCAGGAGGTTGTTCAACATATACTTCTTCGGAAATAAAGCCATTATGAAAAGCGCTTTTAACATCCATTTGAAACAACTTAAAATTATTACTACTAGCATAGGCAAGGAGCATCCTTATGGCTTCTAATCGAGCCATAGGAGTGAAGGTTTCTTCGTAATCGATACCTTCTTCTTGGTTGAAACCTTTGGCCACTAATCTAGCCTTGTTTCTAACCACGATACCATTTTCATCTTGCTTGTTTCTAAAGACCCATTTAGTACCAATAACTAAATGGTCTTTTGGCCTAGGAACAAGCTTCCACACCTCATTTCTCTCAAATTGATTCAATTCGTCTTGCATTGCGATAATCCATGAATCATCTTTCATGGCTTCGTCAACACATTTGGGTTCAATTTGGGAGAGAAAAGCGGCGTTCGCACAAAAATTTTTAAGAGAAGATCGTGTTTGAACCCCCTTTGATGTGTCTCCTAAGATTAGCTCCTTAGGATGAGCATCTACATACTTCCAATCCTTGGGTAAGGATGTTTCGGAAGTGGATGCATCCAAGTTGCTAGTTGGAGACGGGGTTTCATTTAAATTCAAAGAATCAAAATTAACATCATCATCAAAATCGTTTTTCCTGATTTCGAATATCTCATTGAAAACAACATGAATGGATTCTTCAATAATTAAGGTTCTTTTATTGAATATACAGAAAGCTTTAGAAACCGAAGAATAACCAAGAAAGATTTCTTCATCAGATTTAGCATCAAATTTTCCTAAGTTATCCTTTTCATTCAAGATAAAACACTTACACCCAAAGACTTTAAAATATGAAACATTGGGTTTTTTGTTGTTCCATAACTCATAAGGAGTTTTGGTGAGTAAGGGTCTTACTAGAACTCTATTCAAAATATAGCATGCGGTGTTTACGGCTTCGGCCCAAAAATATTTAGGTAGGCTATGTTCATTCAACATGGTTCTTGCCATTTCTTGTAAATTTTGATTTTTTCTTTCTACTACTCCATTTTGTTGAGGATTTCTTGGAGTAGAGAAATTATGGTTGTATCAAAATGAGTTCACAAAATTCTTGAAAATCATGATTTTGAAATTCTCCACCGTGATCACTTCTAATTGACGAAATCATAGACCCCTTCTCATTTTGAACAAGTTTACAAAACTTGGTAAAATATTTAAAGCATTCATTTTTCTGTTTTAAGAAGTAAGTCCATGTATATCTGCTATAGTCATCCACAATGACGAAGGCGTATTTGCTACCTCCTAGACTTGATGTAGAGATTGGTCCGAACAAGTCCATATGGATCAATTGTAAGGGCCTAGAGGTGCTTATTTGATTCTTAGATTTGAAACTACCCTTAATTTGTTTACCTAATTGGCAAGCATCACATACATTATCTTTGATGAACTTGATATGAGGAATTCCTCTTACAAGTTCTTTAGATGATATTTGATTTATTAGTTTAATGCTAGCATGACCTAATCTTCTATGCCATAGCCAAGCATCCTCATTCAAAACCGAAAAACACATTTCATTACACAAATCATTAATGTCAATAGTGTATATGTTATTTTATTTTAATGCAATCATAGACATATTTTTGTGTGGTTTTTCAATGATGCAAGCATTAGATTCGAATTTGATAATGTATCCTTTATCACATAATTGACTGATGCTCAAGAGGTTATGTTTTAAACCATTAACTAACAAAACATCTTCAATAAAGAAGTTGGATTTGTTACCTATGGTTCCTTTGCCAATGATTTTACCCTTGTTGTTGTCTCCGAATGTGACAGCCTTCGTCTATGCTAGTGAGCTTAGAGAATTGAGATGGATCTCCGGTCATATGCCTTGAGCATCCACTATCAAGGTACCATCTCTTGCTCCTAGCTTGCGATGGTATAGATTTCTACAAGAAAGGATGATTTTTAGGAACCCATTTGTTTTTGGGTGCCTCAAAAATAGATCTACATTGTTTATCATGTTGCATAGAATTTATTATGGTTCCTTTAGGAACCCAAATTAATTTGTTTGGACTAATTTTCTTGAATGGACAATAATGCGTTTTGTGTCCAAGTTTGCAACAAAAGTTGCATTTGCTTTGGTGTCGAACATGTAAGATGGGGCCTTTTATGAAGGTGGTTGGATTTTGGTGAGGACTTCTCACAAATCCAATTCTACTTCTTTTGGGAATGTGACCCTTGTATGCAAGGATCATGTTCAATAACTTGCTACCAACCTCGAATTTCTTCAAGGTGTCCTTAAGTAGCAAGTTTTCCTTTTGGAGAGTTTCTAGATCATGGCATTTCATGCATGAACTTAAAACTATCATGATATTCAGTTTTTAACTTATCAAAATTACAAGTAAGACTATCATGCTCCTTTTTTAGCAATTTATATTTTCTACTAATAATCTTGCATTCATCAAATAAGTCATGGAAGGCATTTAATAATTCATCAAATGATAAATCTGCATCTATTAAATTTGTTACCTCCTCTCCGATGGCCATCGAGGCGTAATGAGTAACTTGCTCGGTGTTGGACTCCTCTTCTTCGGACATGCTCGAGTCATCCCACGTTGCTTTGAGTGCCTTCTTCTTTGATGTTCTCTTTTTGGCTTAGGGACAATCACTCTTGTAGTGTCTCGGTTTTTTGCACTCATAGCAAATAACTTGGTCCTTCTTGGGTTCAAGTTTATTTTTTGCGTCATTCTTAAACTTGTTTCTTTTAATGAATATTTTAAATTTTCTTGTTAGAAGTGCCAAGTCATCGTCACAGTCCTCATCACTTGAGTTTTCTCTCAAGTGGTCTTCTGAAGTTTTAAGTGTCATATCCTTCCTGTTCTGTGGAAGGATGTCTTCTTGCTCTTCATGAGCTTTGCAAGTCATCTCGTAGGTCATTAATGACCCGATTAGTTCTTCAAAAGGGAAGTTGCTCAGATCTTTCGCCTCTTGAATAGCAGTGACTTTAGGATCCCAACTCTTAGGAAAGGATCTTAGAATCTTATTTACGAGCTCAAAATCCGAAAACTTTTTCCGTGTCCTTTTAGACCGTTGACAACATCCGTGAAACGGGTAAACATGTCGCCAATGGTTTCACTCGGTTTCATCTGGAAAAGTTCGAAAGAATGTAATAGAAGATTGATTTTTAACTCTTTCACTCTACTTGTGCCTACGCGAGTCACTTTGAGTGTGTGCCAAATATCAAATGCGGTTTCACAAGTCGAAACGCGGTTAAACTCATTTTTATCAAGTGCACAAAATAAGGCATTCATAGCCTTTGCATTAAGAGCGAAAGTCTTCTTCTCCAATTCATTCCAATCGATCATTGGAAGAGAAGGCTTCGAAAATCCGTTTTCGACAAGATTCCAAAGTTCAAAATCCATAGAAATAAGAAAGATCCTCATTCGGGTCTTCCAATAGGTGTAGTCCGTCCCATTGAACATGGGTGGACGTGTAATAGAATGGCCCTCTTGGTTTCCGGCGTATGTCATCTCTCTTGGGTTTTAATCCGTTAGAGAGTTAACCCCGCTCTGATACCAATTGTTAGGATCAAGAGCACTAAGAGGGGGGGGGGGGTGAATTAGTGCAGCGGAAATCTTTCAACGATAAAACACGTTCGAACGATAAAAATGATTTCAGTGTGAAAGCCGATTCTAAGATTACTTTAACTTAAGATGACGTTAAAATCAATCTATGAAGGCAGTTTGCAGTTATGATGAAAACCAAAATATAAGCGCAAACTGAAATATGACGTTCGTACGAAGAAGCTGATTTACGTCTAAATGCTGATTCGTAAATCACTTGATTAGGCGAGATGCAGTTTAAGCAAGGATATAAAGGCAGTTTGCAGTTATGATTGAAATCAAAACGTAAACGCAAACTGAAATATAATGATCGTACGAAAAAACAGATTTACGTCTAAACGCTGATTCGGAAAGTGCAAAGCTTGAAACCCGATCGTATATGCGCAGAAAGCAGTAAGCTTTAGAGGAGGTTTGCAGTAAAGATAATATGCTTAAAGTAAATGCAAACCGAGATTTAGAGTGGTTCGGTCAATCTTGACCTACTCCACTTTTGGCTTCCTCCACCGACGAGGTCACCGATGTCAACTAGAGGCCTTTCTTCAATAGGCGAAGGCCAACCACCCTTTTACAGTTTCACTCCTTTTGACGGGTTTAGGAGACAACCCTTATAGAATTTTCTCTCCTCTCTTTACAACTCAGAACTTGGAAGAACAGAGGGAGAAGAACTTTTGGCCTTTACAACAATTTTGAGCTCTAAGAATCACAGAAAAAGATCAAGATTTCGGTGTAAGTTCATGCCCTTTCATTGCTGAATGGGTGGGGTATTTATAGGCCCCAACCCAGTTCAAATTTGGAGCTCAAAACTGTCAATTCCCGGAATTCTGGGATCAGGCGGTTGCACCTCCTGACTGGAGCGGTTGCACCGCCTGGTAGAGCTCGAAGACTGAGCCTTTGGGCGGTGCTACCTCCTATCAGGGGCGGTTGCACCGCCTGACTGAGCTCAAAGACCGAGCTCAGGCGGTTGCACCTCCTGACTGGGGCGGTTGCACCGCCTGGCAGAGCTCGAAGACCGAGCTCACGCGGTGCCACCTCCTATCAGGGGAGGTTGCACCGCCCAGTCTCGCTCGGAGACTGAGCCCAGGCAGTGCCACGGCCTGGCTGGAGCGGTTGCACCTCCCAGTCTCGCTCGGAGACTGAGCCCAGGCGGTGCAACCTCCTGCCTTGGGCAGTTCAACCGCCTGGCAGAAATCAGGGTCCAAATGGGTTTATCCATTCGGCTCAATTTGTGTTTTTCAGGGGCCCAATTGCCCCAAGATTAAGTTAATGGGATCACCTCCCATTTCCAACTTAATCAACGTGCTAACTACGATTTTTCCTAAGACATTTACTGCAACTTGCTCCAGTGCGTCAATCGCTTCTTCCGGCGAGCTTCCGGCGAACTTCCGTCGATCATCCGATGAACCCTCGGTGATGCTCCTGCGAACTTCCGGCAAACTCCTGGACTTGCGATGATTCACTTGGCGAGTTCCGACGAGCTTCTTTTGGCAAGCTTATGGACTTCTCGGATTTGTTCCCGTAGAACCTCCGACGACTGTCCGAACTTCCGTCGAACTCTCGAACTCCCAACGTGATCATTGTCTTGACTCCGGCGCAACTCCTGCTGCATGTCTTACTTTCATCGTAGTTAATCCTGGACACTTATCTCAACATATAGATTAGATAACAAATGACAATTGACTTCATCATCAAAATCCGAGATTCAACAATTTACTGCAACTTGCTCCGGTGCGTCAATCGCTTCTTCCAGCGAGCTTCCGGCGAACTTCCGTCGATCATCCGATGAACCCTCGGTGATGCTCCTATGGACTTCTGGCAAACCTGGACTTGCGACGATCCACTTGGCGAGTTCCGACAAGCTTCTTTTGGCAAGCTCCTGGACTTCTCGGATTTGTTCCCGTAGAACCTCTGATGACCGTCCAGACTTCCGTCGAACTCCCAACGTGATCATAGTCTTGACTCCGGCGCAACTTCTATTGTATGTCTTACTTCCATTATAGTTAATCCTG
This sequence comes from Musa acuminata AAA Group, assembly GCF_036884655.1. Taxonomy (NCBI): domain Eukaryota; kingdom Viridiplantae; phylum Streptophyta; class Magnoliopsida; order Zingiberales; family Musaceae; genus Musa; species Musa acuminata. The sequence continues at coordinate 21,797,808 of NC_088330.1, read as the reverse complement.
CACATGTAAAACAAAATTTCGATCGAGACAATTAATCCTAAGCAATTAACCAAGTTATCCGACATGTCATTGGTCCCTCGATGCTTCATCTGATTATTCGGCGCATCGTCCTCTCCTGCGGCCTATTGCCCAATCGGCCAGTTGACTCCGCAACTCCGATATCCTTGGCACAATACCCGCTCTTCTTAGCCCGATGCCCGAGTCCACGACCCGAAGCCTTCTATCGATACGTCAACCGATCCACCGGCCCGACGTCTAATCTTCTGACATGTTCCTCCGGCACAATATGATTTTTCTTACTTTAATATTCTCATCCTGATCGAAGCATCCTGCGTCACTCAAAATGCAGATTAAAATATAAACATAATTATCAATTGATTTCATCATCAAAATACGAGATTCAACAGAAGAATGGGAAGCTCAATATAGAAAAGTTATTGCCTATATTAGAAGATTGATTGATATAAACTTGCATGAGCATATTTCTGGTGAAATCAGAGCTGATGTTGTTTGGCAAAGGTTAGAAAACCTATTTGTGAAAAAGATAATGGGAAATAGAATTTCTCTCCTTAGAAGGCTTGTAAATATAAAGTATAAAGATAGTTGTAATATTGTTGAGCACATAAGTCTATTTCAGAGTCTTACAAATAAGCTGATTGCTATGAAAATGAATATAGATAATGAGATGCAAAGATTATACTTTTAACTCTTTACCAGAAAGTTGAGAAACGTATGTGGTGACAATTTGTAACTCCACGCCAGATGAGACTCTAACTATAGGTATGGTTAAAGACAGTTTGCTAAATGAAGATGCTAGAAGGAAAAAACAGGGTGAATCATTTGTTACTGAAAAATAAGAAAGACGTGGAAGAAGTCATAGCAGAAAGCCACATGGTTATAGAGGAAGATCCAAGTCTAGAAGAGATATCAAATATTTCCACTATAATAGGCCAGGTCACATGAAGAAAGAGTGTAGGTTTTGGAAGCGAGAATAGAATAAAAGGAAGAAAAATTAGAAAGAGACCAATACAGTTGCTGTTGAAGGTGATATCATTATTGTTTATGATGACGGTTGTGTCAGTCTTGCAGTTCAGGATAGTAACCGGGTGATTAACTCTAGTGCTTTATTTCATGTCACTTCTCATGGTGATTTTTTTAGATCTTACACTACTGGTAATTTTGGCAATGTCAGAATGGAAAACAGTGGTACATCTAAGATTGTGGGTATTGGAGATATTTGCTTGGAGACCAGTATTGGGAGCAAATTGATACTTAAAGATGTCAGACATATTCCAGATATTTGTCTTAACTTGATATCTACAAGCAAACTTGATGATGAGGGATTTATACATTATTTTGGTGAAAGCAAATGGAAACTCAATAAAGGTTCTCTAATTGTAGCAAGAGGAAAGAAGCTTAACTCTTTTTATGTCATGGAAGCTAAGCTACACAAAGAAGAGATTAATGCAATTTAGAAAGGTGAAAGTATAGATCTTTGGCACAAGAGGCTTGGTCATATCAGTGAGAAGGGACTTTAAACTTTTGCTAGAAAACAGTTCTTACCAGAGTTGCAAGGTACATCTCTTAAATCTTGTGATCATTGCTTAGCTGAAAAAACATGTAGAGTTGCACTTCATACATATCCATCGTCTAAAAAATCATATGTTATTAATTTAGTTCATATTGATGTTTGTACTATGCAAACTAGAATTCTTGAAGGTGCTCTTTATTTTGTTACTTTTATTGATAATCATTCTAGGAAAGTTTGGGCTTTTGCTTTAAAATCTAAAGACCAGGTACTTGATGTTTTCAAAGAGTTTCATGTCAATGTTGAAAGAGAAACTAATAGAAAGCTTAAGTGTGTTTGATCAGATAATGGTGGCGAGTATAGGGGTCCTTTTGAGAATTATTGTAGGTTCCATGGTATCAGGCTTGAGAAAACAGTTCTTATAACTCCTTAGTAGAACAGTGTGGCGGAAAGGATGAATATGACCATTAAAGAAAGGATTAGGTGTATGCTTTCTCTCTCAAGCTAAGTTACCTAAGTCATTTTGGGGGGAGGCTATGAGAACTATAGTTGACCTAATAAATCTTTCTCCATTAATTCCCCTGAAAGGTGATGTTCTAGAGAGAATATGGAAAGGAAAAAATATATCTTATAATCATTTGAGAGTCTTTGGGTGTAAAGTATTTGTTCATATTCCCAAAGATGAAAGGTTCTAGCTTGATAATAAGGCAAAAGTATGTATCTTCTTAGGATATGGTCATGAAATGTTTGGGTACAGATTATGAGATCTAGTGAACAAGAAGATTATTAGAAGTAGAGATGTTGTGTTTCTTGAAGACTAGTTATTTGATGATGGTGATAATTTTGAGAAGCCAAAAACCTATGTTTATATTCCTTGGAGTTTGGGTCCAGTTCCTTCACTTGTAGTTCATGATGATCATGGGGGAGATGAACAAGAATATTGTGGTGAGAATGCAAGTGATGATACTTCTACAGTTGATTATGCTGAACCAACTAAACAAGCACCTCCACCACCAGTTGAGATTCCATTGAGAAGATCCACTAAAGAGCGACAACCATCTATCAGATATCCTCCACATGAGAATATTATGCTTACTGACGGGGGAGAGCCAAAAACTTACCAAGAAGCTATTCTACATTAGCATAAGAATGAGTGGGTTAAAGCCATGTAAGAAAAGATGAGATCTTTGCATGAGAACCACACCTATGACTTGGTAAAGTTGCCTAAAGAGAAGAAAGCTCTCAAGAATAAGTGGGTTTATAAATTAAAGTCAAAGGAAAAGAAAATCTGGTATGAAAATAGCATTTCTTCGTAGTGACTTAAAAGAAGAAATTTACATGGAGCAACCAGAAGGTTTCAAAGTCAAAGGAAAAGAAAATCTGGTGTGTAAGCTTAGGAAAAGCTTATATGGACTCAAACAGGCACCTAGACAGTGGTACAAGAAGTTTGATTCCTTTATGATGAGCCAAGGGTATAATAAAACTACATCTGATCATTGTGTGTTTATGAAGAAATTTTTAGATGATGATTTTATTATTCTCCTGCTATATGTCGATAATATGCTGATTGTTAGTCATGATGTTGGAAAAATTGAAAAGCTTAAAAGAGAGCTAAGTAAGTCTTTTGCTATGAAAGACTTGGGATCGGTGAAACAAATACTTGGCATGAAGATTTTTTGTGATAGGAAGAAAAGGAAGATTTGGCTATCTCAAGAGACCTACATTGAAAAGATTCATGAAAGATTCAACATGAGTAAAGCCAAAGCAATTTATTCTCCACTTGTAGATCATTTAAAGCTTAGTTCGAAATAATATCTTACAAGTGAGAAAGAAAAAAAAAATGTTCAAAGTGCCTTACTTATCTGCAGTAGGTAGTTTGATATATGCTATGGTTTGTACTAGACTAGATATAGCTCATGCAGTTGGAGTTGTTAATCGATTTCTCTCTAATCCTGGTAAGGAACATTGGGCAACAGTGAAATGGATATTAAGATATCTAAGAGGTACTTCCAGATTGTGTTTATGTTTTGGCAGTGATGAACCTGTGTTAGAAGGGTATACAGATGCAGACATGGCAAGTGATACTGATTCTAGCAAGTCCATTTATAGGGGGAGCAGTCTCTTGGCAATCTAAGTTATAGAATTGTGTTGCTCTATCAACCACAAAAGCAGAATACATAGTAATTACTAAAGCCTGCAAGGAAGCTTTATGGATAAAAAAGTTTCTACAAAAATTGGGCTTGAAACAGGAAGCATATATTGTTTACTATGATAGTCAGAGCACCATTCGCCTCTCCAAGAATTCAACATATCATTCTAGATCCACGCATATTGATGTGAGATATCACTAGATTCGTGATGTGCTTGAGATGAAAGAATTACGATTGGAAAAGGTGCATACCAATAAGAATGGATCAGATATGTTAACAAAGTCTTTGCCTAAGGAGAAGCTTGAAGCATGTAGACAAAGAGCAGGCTTAGTACAACACACCATATGAGCTGAAGGGAGAGAATTATTAGGCCCAGCCCATATGTGGGCTTGGACAATTGGGTCTTTTGAACCCAAATCAGTAATTAAAAAGAGACGTGCCCGGCGTATGCAGCGAGCGAGGATAGCGAAGTTTTTTTAGGGTAGCAAACATGAGAGAGAGAAAAAGAATGAGAACGCGCAGCCAAATGTGACGGCGCATGGTGAGAGAAAAGGTAGAGAGAGAAAAAGAAGAGAAGAAAAATTAGGACTTTGAGTTTTTTGCTTGACGATCAGTGGCCAAACATTATCAGTTTTAGCTCAAATTTTATGCAAAAAATCTTTGCAGCAAGTTCTACCATCCTAACGGTATTGATCTGCAGTTTACCCTCTTTGAGGTACTTTCCTGCTATACCCACTTTGTAAGACCTAAAATTCTCTCATGATGAGATCCATCTATGTGATAAAGATATGCTATTCTTGAGCCAAGATATATGATTTTGATGTTATTTTGATCCTCTTGTTATTTTAGAGAAGACATATTGTAAACCTGTTATCATTATTATTGATAGTGGAAGTTTGAGGTGGACTACGGTCCTATGGTTTTTTCCACGTTAAAAATTTGGTCTCACTATGTGATTCATTTATTGTTCTATTATTTATACTGTTCTAATTGATATTTACATTTTGATATCAAATTGATATTTTGATGAGGAACCCAGAGGAAAAAAAATTATTCCGAGTTTTTCCCAACAGATATTAGATCTTCCGGATCTAGTTTTGTGAAGAGAAAACCGGCAGAATCCCGTGAACATGAGTTGCTCATCATCATCTTAAGGTACTATTGTGACTCGTCGGCATCAAAGATGTCCTTTACGTGGAAGAAAGCGGAGCTGCAGGCGATATATCGATCCTGCACGACACTCCATCGATGTCTTCTTTACATGAGTAAATATGCATGCATGAATTGTTCGGCAAAACCTAACCTATTCAATGTCGTTCGTCAACTACGTGTACGACTCTCATCATGCATGGTTTAGATCATCTATATTAGGGCTCGTCTCCCTTCACCGCAGTCATCCGAGAGCATGAACTCGGTCAGGACATGGAACAGCAGCAGCAGCAATCTGCGCCGCCCTCGGCGGTGGTCAACAAGACGGTATCGAGCGTGGCGAGCCTGGTGAAGCTGCTGCCGAGCGGCACCGTGCTGGCCTTCCAAGCCCTGGCGCCGCCCTTCTCCAACCGCGGCGCGTGCCGGCGCTCCAACAGGTACCTCACCGCGGCGCTGATCCACCTGTGCGCCGCCGCATGCGCGCTCCTCTCCCTTACCGACAGCCTCAGGGGCGGCGACGGCAAGCTCTACTACGGGATCGCCACCTTGGGGGGGCTGCACGTGGTCAACTACGAGGGGGAGGAGGAGGAGCGGGGCAGGGTGTTGAGGGACCTGAGGCGGTACCGGCTGCGGGTGCGGGACGGCGTCCACGCGGTGCTGGGGGTGGTGATGTTCTTGGCCGTGGCCTTCAGCGACGCCGACGTCGTCGAGTGCTTCTTCCCTGAGGTAGGGGCGGAGGTGAGGCAGCTGCTGGTGAACCTGCCGCTGGGGGCTGGGCTCGTGGCCAGCGTGGTGTTCGTGATGTTTCCGACGACTCGAAAGGGCGTCGGCTACGCGGACACGGCTCATCACACGGAGTTGTCGTGAGGACTGAGAACGAGAGATGAAAGAGAACAGAACACGAAAAACAAAGAAGAAGAAAAAGGATTAGACGACGTCGACAGCAGGGTTCGAACCTGCGCGGGCGAAGCCCAACAGATTTCAAGTCTGTCTCCTTAACCACTCGGACATATCGACATCACATATAGTCTCTTTCGTAACAATATTTAACTAATATTTTTAGCAAAGAAGGTGAAATAACTTGGATTAACGAGGCGAGGAAAAATAAAGTATTATAATACGAGCCAATAAGACTTGTTATTGTAGTTCTACAAAGTCCCGACATAGACACTAAGAGCCACGGCAGACAAATGACAAGATCCATCGTATCTCTAATTACTCTGAAAATGGATTATCAACCACAGCAAAATATGGTTACAAAGTTTATGAGATCCAAACTGAGATGTGCTATGGAGGGGAAGAGAGCTGAGTTCTATCAAGTTGCGCACTGGAAAATTGGGATTAAAAGAGGACAGTATATTGAATACATAATAATTTGTACAATAATAGAAAAATGACTGCATATAAATTATCTGAATCACGAGAAACAATTCTGCAGTTGCGTGGATGAATGACAATCGAGAAGTCATCTTTGACTACAAAATAGACATTACAAGATTTTCTAGTATATATCCGTATGATCAAAATTCAAAATACATATGACCGTACAAAAATGCGGATATTAAGTGCCTGTCCTTTTGCTCTTGGAGTGGGGATATTAAACGTATTCAAGACAGTCTCATGCACTATGTTTGACATCCAAGTAAGAAAAACAATTTCAAAATCCAATATCTTCAATAAATGTTCAATAAATTAAAAAAGTAAAATTCTATGTAAGATTCTCATGTCTACAAAGACAAAGGAATAGAAATCAAGGTCCTTGAGATCCCCATATGATTTCTATATACAACATATTACAACTGTACAGAGCAAGGTCACCGTAACATTCCGATATCGGCACCCTGGCAGTGAGTTATCCATCATAAACTCCGACTCATCTGCCAACAAAGAAAGTCCAGCATAATACCATGTGATCATAGCTTGGAGTAGATATAATAATAAAATTGCATACAATTAAGCAGCATTACATTTCAAAACTTCCAACTTTTTGCCTGCCGGTACTGTGATATTGTTCTCATTTTCTCTCCACGATTATCTCTTCCCAAAATTGGAACTCATCAGCTGCTTCCCTTTCAATCAGACTTGGTGTATTCAAGAAGCATGTGTGGAGATCTGTAGATCTTTACTAGGGTCCAATAAAGAACCTCTTCCACTTCTAACTCACCCTCTGCACGTGCGGCATAGATGTTCTCGCATATTGCTATAAGTCTACACCCAAAGAAGAAAATCTGATTAAAACAGAGTACAGATACTAAATGGACAAAAAAGTGATGAAACAATCCTTTATGCAATTATGGCACTGCAAAAGGAGCCAATGATTGTCAATCATCAGATGGAATGAGAAGCAAAAACATTTAGATATTTGCATCAACTGACAGACCATCTACTTCTTTTCGCAAGATTTAACTGTCAAAATTGAATCCCGGTACAGTCACGGGTTGAAGATGATTGCTGGTAACAGAGCATGCAATAGTAATGTGGTCAATATCAATATTTTCATATAAATGAACTGCCAGAGTTGGATGATTCATATCGCATGGATGGATAAAATATTCATTTATAACTGTGATGTGTCACATTTATGGAGGCTTCATTTCCGATAAACAAAGAAGTGCTTACTTTCCTTTCTTCTTTTGTCGAGGGACTTGGATGGTTGTTCCTTTACTATGTCACTATGCTGTCATAATCAAATGCAACGGAAATATGAGTGGCTTGTGTTGTTCATTTCATATTTATTTACAAAATTCCAGATGTGCATTCAGACTACTGGAAGATGCCTTGTATCCATGGAAAACATTTGGATGGAACCAATTGACTATTAAAAGAAGCATTTTTTTTTTACTATCAAAAGAAGCATATTTTGAGAATTTATAGGGGTTAAGTAGGAAAAGATGATAACCATTTCAAATGCAATTTATCTCTCATTCATCTCAATCCATATTCATAATATTGGATAGTGAAAGCACTAGCATACCTGTCACATGAAGGAAGATTCTCATAGGGTATTCTCATCCTCAAGTCAGAACACTGAAGTCTAATAAATCGGCCAACAGCTAGAACAAAAGTAAGGTAGAGACTCCAAATGCTGAACTTGCTTAGTGTTTCACCAAGGATACCCTCTGGAAATAAGAAACGACAAGCATATATCAATTAGAATTAAAAACAACAAATGACACTGGCCACTATGACAAAAACTACACACAAGTCAAGCAAATCCATCCACAAACAACAGAGATAGATGTCTAATTATATAATAGTGTGCATACAGGTTATTGCCTTATCTGATAGATTCTATCAGCACCAATGAGAAATGTTTCATGCAACCCTGAACCCATGTTAAAGAGCAAACATCTAACTGTTAGGCACCTGAGTAGTTGCCATCGCCTAGACAATAACCAGCTGAATTTTTAAGTTTCAAGATCACAGAAATCTCTCCTTTATTTAGTATATATTTTCACAAAGAAAATAATGAAAATTCACATTGTAATTAGAGTTATGACAAAATAAACTAGTCACATAGCAACCAGTTGACATTGCCTCCTCCTATGTTTCTTGAATACAAAGTTAAGGCACAGAACATCAATCTCTGTTCACATCTACAGTGTCATCAAATCTCATTGAAGTTGAAAAGTCTTCGATGGCAATGGCAGTGAGACGACTCAGTTCCGTTGATCGACAACGATAACCATCACTCACTTCTATCAATGCACAAGGATCGGGCAGCAGTAGTTATAGTATTAGGTAGTTGACTGTCCCTTTGCATTTGAGCAGGACAACTAGCATTAGGTACTCTAGGCTACAAGGTTATCAGAAGGCTTGGCAAGAGGACAACTCCTCGTGTTGTTTATTTGGATCCTCCTGCTTGCCTATGGTAGACAGCAAAAGAAACAGAATGATGATGCCGACAAGAAGGAGAAGGATGTTGGAAAAGGTATTGCAATGTGTTTCAACTTTCAATGAATCCAAGCACATACAGCCCACGATCTTTACTACCAAAGCATGACGTCATCCATCTAGAAGTCTGATCCCGACATATAATCTCCCATCCCAAAAAAGATACATGATATGTATCTAGATGAGGAGGTCCAAAAGCCTCAAGACTAGATTAAGCCATTCAAGAAGCAACACAGCAGTATGGTATTATTACAGTGATGTGTGTCCATTGATTCGGGCCAACAAGATTAGGTCATTCAATTTCCTTGCGTATTGGAACAGAAGGATAGTTTTCTGAAAATCAGTTGATGCCTCCAACAAGATCCACAATGTGGGGTTAATGGAGACAGCAGTTGTTGAGGTCAGAGTGAAGTATTGTAGATAGTAACAGATAATGAGGAAAATTTAAAGGTCAATCTGCAGTTGCTGGAGCATAGCAACCTTTATACCAGACACCATATGCACTACATTGTATAAACTACTAGTGGTCATGGCATGATTCAACAAAGTTGGACACCTTACCATCACAACAAGGGAAAGTGCTCAGAATAATAGTCAATTGATCCTCTAGACACAATTGAGGAGCAACAAAGTCACTTAAACTAGGAGAGACGTCTGCTTCGTAAGGTCTGTGGAGATAGTAGTGATGTGAACAGCGAACCATCATCCACGATGGTGTGGGGAATGGACCGAATAATATCTCACTTATACCATTCAAGATATGGATCACAGAGGATGAGCATCCTTGCAGCTTATTTATGGCCACAAATAAAAAGGGAAGGGGAAAGCAGTGGATAACTATGAGTATATGTGACAAAGCGATGTTGATAGTTGACACCAATATGAGTTCATCTTATCCACAACATTCCTATTACAGTGGATTTCATGGTTAATAGACATATGGTGACGAATGATTTTTTTTTTAAGATACATCTTATGACAACAATAGCAATGATGAGCAAGGACTGTTAAACCACCCGAAATGGTACGATATGGTGGGTACGTGCCGGATCGAGCGTGGGCCTATACGCAGACCACCCCTGTTTCGAGAAAGTGGTGGGGCCTGTCCAACTCAGCATTAAAAAATAAAAAAATTAAATTAGAGCTCACAAACCCGAGCCCTTTTCTCGCGTATGACCCTGCCACCATCGATACTGCCATTGCCCCTACCATTGTTCCTTCTTCCCATGTAAGCTCCCACCTCTTCTCCTCCTCTTCTTCCTTCTTCCTTTTTCTCATCCATCGCTTCTTCTTCCTTCCTCCTCCCTCCTTTCTCCTATGTTCCTCCACCTCCTCTTCCTCTTTTTCTTCCTCTACGAAACACCAATACATATCAATGTACCATGTGTCAGTACACCAATACAGACCGGTCTGATAGATCACCAAAACGAGTCTGGTACTTGAAATGACAATTCTTGGTGACGAGAGTTGTAACTCCAATGCACTTTGTCCCATAGAGTCGTATATGCCATAGTTGTACTAGCCTTAAGTGCCTCTTTCTAAATGGGTCATTTATGAAGATAAGACACGGCTACCACTTCATTGCATCAATGGCAAACAATTTATCACACTGGGAACAATTTCATGCATGGGTCATGTAGGCACACCATATCGATCTACAATTTCATCAGATATAGAATCATGATCTACCTGCCATTGACATACCTTCCATTTTGGTGGTAGGAAGGACTACAATTTTGTGCCAACTGATCGTGCCAATCTTTGGCCCATCTAGTACGTACCGGTTTGTAATGACGTATCGACACATGATCTGTCGGAATGTGCTGATAGTTACAAAAAAAAACCCAAAAACCCCAAAAATACATGAAAATTAAGGAAAAGCCTAAATTCACGTATTTTAATTAGAAGTAAATGCAAATTTAGTTCTATTTCAATAAAAAAATCCAAATAAGGGATAACAAATTTATCTTTTCCGAACATTGATGAGTAGCTTTGCGGCATGTTCGATTCTTCCATTGATATTGAACAAGAGTACAAATTTGTGAGAAAGAGAGTGATTGGTTGAGAAAGAGTGTTTGAAGATGTGAGATTAAAATAGGGTAGGGTGAAAGAGGGTGCGAGGAATGGGGTTAAATAGGCATTTATAAGGGTCCAATGATCAAATTGACCATTGGAACCAGTTCAACCTGGGCACGATCGAAATCCAACCATTACCAATCAATACAAGTTAGTAATGATCAAATTTTGACCAATTTACTTGGTACGAAGGGCGTATCACTCAATACACCTCCCCAACTACTCTATCATTTGGTACATGACAGTCCACATTCCAGTTAGTGTCAGACAATACATACCACTCATACCATACCATTTTAGGCGATACGTTAAACCATGGTAGGAGCAGCACAGGAAATTCACAACATTCATCTTGAATACCAGACCTGTGCTGGTCCTAGCTCGGACCGATAAGGGTCAGAGCATATATATGTTTATGTTTTACATCTCATATATTATACTAATATGTTAGTTACAACTCCTTCCTTTGTATTTTGCATATGTATTCGAATGATATTACAAATTACAATATATGTTACATTCCTTATACAATATATGTTACAAATTGGTATTATGTTGTTATATAGTTTATATTTACTTTATTGTCTCTAATTTGATTGTATATACCAAGAAAATGGGAGAAAGAACAATATAATTGGTTATTTTTCTTTTCAACCCTTTTAGGTATTTTTCCAAATCCAATATGCACGGGCGTACCAACACACGGTATGCTAGTACACCAATACTCATATCGGTTGGCTGTTGGGCCAAGATACTATCTGCATTGACATGGACAGATAGTTTTTACTTTTTAAAACCCTAATAGAGACTATATTGTTAATACTTAATACTATCTGAATTGACAAGTACAGATAGTTTTTAAAGCCTTAATAGGGACTATTGTTAATAGTTAAAACTATCTGCATTGACATGTACAAATAGTTTTTAAAGCCTTTATAGGTACTCTATTGTTAATACAATCTGTACATAAAATCTTGGCTAAGTGATACATTGCCTCAAAAACATGGGCTGGATTCATGTCAGAATAGCACCAAAAGCAAGCCAAAACAATAGCTCTACAAAGTAGACCTAAAATGACACTAAGTCATAGGACTTCCTATTATTCTGGTGGAGGAATTGTGGAGACGAAAAGACTATTGAATCAAATTAGGGTATAGGTTCTCTAACACAATAACCAATATAATTCATCGGTCATTTATGGATTTGTCTTGATAGCTGCTCATTAAATTTTATAAACACTCAGCAAAATACTTAAATATCAAGGAAGAAAAAACGCATACATACGTGGTGTCTCCTCAGATACCACAACAGCCATTGGTCCAGTGAATCCATCGCATTCTTCCACATCCAATGCATTACTAACATTGAAGGACCACCATGGTGGACTCCCATGATTCATGTAAATATCACCACTAATGTAGGTTACCTGCATAAAAATAAATCATGCTGAAGTTTGTGAACGATCAACTTATGGGGGAAAGGGTATAGAGAATAGTTGCATACTGTTGGTTCAAGAGGCCGCACTTCACCAGAGCTAGTAACCCGGAAGAATTTAGGATATGCATCAGTTATGTTAAAGCTGTCTGATGTGCCACTGAGCACTTGCTTGATGTCAGATAAGCAGGGACAATTTTCAACAACTGATTCATATTTAACAGCTTCCTTCCCCTTTGGTCTCTCCCTTATGAAGATCCATGTGAATATTATGCTTGTATTCAGATCAATGGATTTGGCATATCTGTTCTGAACAATAGGAGGGACCAGCCATACTGTGCTTGCATCAGCCTGACAGCAGATCAATTGAATATCCTGCACGTTGTATGTATCCAAATAATTGTGGGGGGTGAGTTTATCGTGAAACCCCAAACTTTTCCATGGAAACTTTTCGCATATGGAGGATTGATAAAGGGTAAGCCTCCCACCTGCTGATTTGATATCAATTTGTATACTCACATCAATAACAGGATTAGCTATGTTGGTTGGATTACCACTGCTATATATCTGTTAGGAAAATTTAGCATGTGTCACACTTGGAGAAGTTTATGACAAAAATCTTGAAAGACAGTTGAACCTCATGAAAGCAAGATAAGTAGGATCAGTAGTATGATTAACACTAAGTAAAAAAGATTAGTCGGAGGGGATCAAAGATGAGCAACATAACAAAAACCGATTTTGAGGAGAAAATTTTGAAAATTATCATAAAAATGACATACAAAATAGGTGGCATTCCGGTTTCTCCTGATGGTGTGTTATGAAATAGAGACCATGAATAGATAGATAATACCACATCATTTCAATTTTCAACCAAATCACAAACAAACATCTGAATTAAATATAAGCAATTCCTTTAGAGGTAAAAATAAATTGCAACAATGACCATCTAACTTGGAATTCTTTTAATTGATGATCTGTAAAAAAATGACCAAGGAAGCTTGGGGGTGCTGAAATTTAAAAGACATAACCCTTGTAAATGGTGGTGGAACATTCCGCTACAAGAGACTTGCCATTGACCAACATTGGTTAATCAATATATTTTAAAAGAACCTTGTCCCTGTGAGCTTTCTAATATGAGGATTATTATAGCGCCATCTCAGAGAGAAATTCTTGTGAAGCTCGTTTCTTGACCACATGATAATTTGAGTCAATATGGTGGAAATATAGTTGAATGAGCAGAACTTGTAGATGCATAAAAAGATGCAGCTGATAATGTACATTGTAAACATCATTAAATTAACAACATAGATGACACCAAATAAAATATTATGTATAACACAGAACATTTTCTAATAGCATACTTAGTTTTAAAAGATACTAGGGTAAATGTGGTGCTTCACAAGTTTCAAATGGATAATATGTAAACCCTCAACATTCCCTCCCTCCAAAAAAGTAAATATTTAAGTAAAAATCTTCCGGTGATAGCAGATAGAAGAAATGACAATAACTCGATTGCTCTATTCTCTGGTTATTGATGATAAGATCCCAAAGTGTTTGGGACACAAAGCAAAGAAAATATTTTAATTGAATGAACCAGCTGCGGAACTAAAAGCATTTAAACCACCTGGCCCTTTTTGGTTCAAGCTGTGTTACAAATGGATATATTAGATTCCATGTTTCATGGCTGATGGTTCTCTTGGTTTGACAGAATTTAAGAGGTGATAGCAGAATGGGAACTGTTTTCTTTTAAGAAAATTAACAAAAAGATTATGGTGGCAAGAAACAATCAAAATCCATACAGGACTCCTCGTAGAGAAGTAGGAAGATACTACTTTGGGAGATCAGAGTAATATATCAAAAATATTAACCAACGCCAAAAGCTAGTTATTAAAATCACAAATTGTGAGATCAACTATAAGTCTTGTCCAATATGAATAAATCAACATTCATCAAAAGAAATTCCAAAACATTTTGAAAATATTAACCAATTATACATTGAGCATTCAAGTTCTTATAATCACTTAAAATGATTATGTTAACCATAGAACTCCTTGTCACTTGAACCAGTATGTACCGACTAGTATTTATTAAACTTGGCATGAATTGGTACGTAGACCTAACCCATTTCGAACAATCCAATTCGGGTCATAGATATATAAGAAAAACATTCAAACCTAGTCGCCCTAAAAGCGAGCCTCGATGTGTGACCTCCTCGCCACCCACTGTGTGTTGTCGATCAGCTATCCTCCTCCTCCCCCACTGCCTCTTCTTCCTTCCCTTTTCTCCTCCTTCCTCTACCTCCTTTGTTTCCTCTTCTGCCCTCCACTTTCTTCTTCCTCTTCCTCCTTCTCCACCGTCTCTTCTTTCTTCCACTTCCTCCTCCTCTGATACCGGTGTGATGCAGAATGGGAGGGTAAAGTAGAATAAATTTCGAAAGAAAACCGATGGTACAGCTTTGAGCACATAAATATTCTCCACAGATGACATTGGACTGTGAACATGCTATAGATTTTTACGAATAAGTTGTATTAGCCACAACCAAAAATTAATTTTTGGACAGTACTGGTCGGTCTGGACTGTTTTTATTGGTTTGATGGCTGATGGTATATGGACTGTGTACAAGAGACAACCAAGCAATTTCTGAGATTACTTGTTTTGTTTTGCATGATGTGAACTTTGATTTCCCAATATCAGATGACCTTCAAAATTTGTGTGACAAAATGACATTCAAGTACAGATAAGGGAGTACCAGATCTGCTTACCAGCATAGGGGCCCAGATTACACATATTAGTATGAAGAATAAACAAATGCCACTGCAGAATTTGGTCATTTTACTTTGTCTTTGTCCTTGTTGGTGTTTTGCTCTGTTCAAATCCGCATCACACTTGACGAGAAACAAACTTGCATAGATGTCCTCCAACTATTAAGAAGAGATTGCATTATAAATGAAGAAGAGTACCATCATTACCAAAACTAGATATATGGTAACGAACATTTGCAAACAGAGACCAATCTGATAAAGCAAAAATATGTTTATTATAAAAAACTAATTTTAGAACACCAATGTCATTTCCTCTAGAATTATATGCTATAGAAGACCTATAAATCAAATCTTTAAAATAATTGGTTTGATAATATATGAATATTTAGGAAGCATGGAAATTCTGTTCCAAATAAGGATAATCACAAGAAGCAGAAAATGTAATTTTCTTCTGGTTGTTAGATAACTAAAAGAAAAAAGGTTGTACATTCCCATTCTGCATAGTCATTTGAACAATGATGAAAGCCTGAACTGCTGTCATTACATCATAGTGTCTGTTGTCCCTGTCTAAGATTAAAGGTAAAATGAAAAAGCAAGTAAAAACACAAATACAATCTACAAGACTCTTGATTTCAGTTTTAAACTCAAAGCCCTAAACTGCGCTATACATGGAAGAATAATCATAAATCCTTGCCTAATTGGATGAGATTAGGATAGAGTTTGCTTCATATTTACACTGATTTGAAGAGAAATTTGTATATATCTTGGGACTGAATCATCCTCTGTTAGAACCCTTGCAGATTCTAAACTTGGGGTTGATCTCTTTAGGGGATCGGCCTCCTTGGAACTCTATAGGGGTTCCTCCCTCCAAGTTGCTGCTCAAAGGCTGCAGAAAAGATTCATCTATTGCTTATGAAAAGAGGATGAATACATGGCTATTTATAGGGTTTCTAAACCTTAACTCCTAATAGGACTCCTACTCAAGACTCCTAATAGGACTCCTACTCAAGACTCATATTCCTTTACAACTCCTAATTTTTCTTTACAAAATAACCTCCAAACCCTAGCCGGCCTCTTCACCTCTTTAATAGGGGTCAGCTTATGTAGGTTTTACATGAATGCCCCTCTCAATTAGGACTCTCCTAGCTAGAGTCCTAATTGACCCGCCCTCTTCAAATCAGTCTTGTCCTCAAGGCTGACAATCCATGAATTCTGGGAATTTGATCTTCAAGTCGTCATAGTTCTCCCAAGTGACACCTTCTGCAGGTAAAAGTTCGCCCACTGTATTAGCACTTTAGTAGTGGGTCGTTGTCGTCGAGTCACGATCCGTCGATCAATAATGGCACTCGACTGGGTATGGAGTTCTCCTTGGGTAGTCATATTTGGTGAGTGGCTTTGGACTATCTCCAAGCACCTGTTTACCACTTCCGTCTAGCCGTCGGTTTGCGGGTGATACGCCGTACTCCTTTTCAATTTAGTGCCCTTATAGCGTAATTCTTTTGAGTCCCAATTGTAATGAGCCACGGAGCTTGGTGCTTCCTCCAATTTTTTTATGATATTACTGGTCTCCGGATCTTCCTGCCATTCCCTCTTAATATCCTTAGGGAAGTTGCTAGTCGAAAGTGAAATGGCCGAAAATTCAGCTAGCTTGGGTAGCCGTGAAAGCGCATCTGCAACAACATTCTCTTTCCCCTTTTTGTAAGTTATTTCATAATCATATCCAAGAAGCTTTGTTACCCATTTTTGCTGCTCGGGAGAAGATATCTTCTGCTCCAAGAAATATTTTAGGCTTTTATGGTCGATCTTGATTTGAAAGTATCGCCCGATCAAGTACGATCTCCATTTGGCCACCGCATGCACAATCGCGAGCATCTCCTTGTCGTAAATAGTCATCTTGAGATGGGAAGGAGATAATGCCTTACTGATATAAGCGAGGGGGTAGCCATCTTGCATTAGTACAACACCAATTCCGACTCCAGAGGCATCGGCTTCAATAACAAAAGTCTTGTCGAAGTCGGGTAGCGCTAGTACGGGCGTTGTCATCATTGCGGCCTTAAGTTCATCGAAGGCGGTGGTGGCTTTGTCCGACCATTAGAAAGCATCTTTTTTCAGCAAGGTAGTAAGGGGTGCACTAATCTTTCCATAGTTTTTCACGAACTTACGGTAGTAGCTTATTAAACCAAGAAAGCCACGTAACAATTTTATGTTCCTTAGGATCGGCCAGTTCTGCATTGTTTCAATTTCGGAGGGGTCCACTGTCACACCTTCCTCTGATATGATATGCCCAAGATATTCCACCTTCTGTTGAAGAAAGTAAAAATTCATAATGGTCGTTGTGTGTTCAAAAGGTGATTTTCGGTATGTCTTCTTCGCACACTCATATTTGATGATGCCCGGATCAAAAGTCCAGCTTTATGAAGATTTGTGCTCCCTTTCATCTAGCAATTCATCTACTATTGGAATAGGGTATTTGTCCTTGACGGTTATGCCATTGAGAGCTCGGTAATCAACGCATAATCGCCATGTTCCGTCCTTTCGTACGAAGAGTACCGGTGAAGAGTAGGGGCTGCAACTTGGCCGAATAACTCATATTTCGAGCATCTCTTTTACAATCCTTTCTATTTCATCCTTCTGGAGATGTAGATACTGATATGGCTGGGTATTTGCTGGAGGTTTGCCTGGAAGAATCGTTATACATTATCATGCCGACGGATAAGGGGTAGGTTACGCGGTTCGTCAAATATATCTGAAAATTCAGCAAGCAAAGGAAGTAGATTTGGATCTTCAAATTTTGTTGGCTCTCCCTTAGTTTGCTGCTCAAGTTGTACCAAAAAGCCGCTGCATGCTTTATGCAAAACCTTCTTCATTTTTGGTGTGCAAATCGTCGTTACGTCGCCCCTACGTTTCCCATGCAGTATCACCTGTTTCTCCTTACTGTAAAATTTCATAATTAGTTTCATAAAATTCCAAGAAACATCACCTAATATCGTCAACCATTTTATTCTGAGCATGGCCTCATGATCATCAAGATGGAGGAGGAAGAAATATGCAATTATCTCTTGGTCCTACAGCAACAGTTTCGCACACGGGCATCTTTGGTCGTACTTTAGGGTTCTGCCATCAACAACCTTTACATCGGACTTGCTGTAACCTTCGATGTGGAGTGCCATCCGAGCTGCAACCTTACTATTTAGGAAGTTATTAGTGCTGCCCATGTCGATGAGAACAGTGATCGATTGTTGTTTGAGAAGGCCTCCAACTTTCATCGTTTGCAGGCTTGAGTAGCCAGCTAGTGCGTGTACCGTAATGTCGGTCGATTGTGGCTCTTCTTTCGCATCTTCTTCTTCATGTTCAAGGCTCTCTTATGGATGTTCAATGACCTCTTCTTCTACTGGTTCAATCATAAGAAGTCTCCCTTTACTACAACAATGCTCACGGCTCCACGGCTCGTCGCAGTGCCAACATAACCCCTTCGCATATCGCTCCTGAAGCTCTTCTCTTGTCAACCTTTTTAGTGCAGGGACTCGGTCGACAGTAGGGGGGGCTGCGGGCTTCAGTATTGCTGGTCGAGGAGCGACCCTAGTCCTTCGAGCTTCATGGTTCAATCGCTCCTCTTGGTATCGTGCAAAAGAGATGGTTGTCATAAGCGTGTACGGTTGTCACGCTTTAACTTCTCCCCGGATCTCCGGCTTCAAGCCCTCAATGAAGATCCCCAATAGTTGTTTTTGAGACCAATCACGAGTTTGATTAGATAACCTTTCAAACTTGGTTTGGTACTCCTGAATGGTGTAGGTTTGTCGGATCTTTGCTAGTTGTCCGTCAATGTTCTCGTAATCGGTTGGTCCGAAGCGGATCAGTAGTCTTTCTTTGAATTGTCGCCATGAGAGGATTTCATGAGTGTGTCCTTCAAGATGTATAGCTGCAATTTTCATCATAGATGCGTTTACGGTTTTGTGGTACCGAAAATATCGCTCCACGCGCGAGATCCAACCAATCGGGTCTCCTTCCCATCTAGGGAAGTTCACCCGCATGTGTGGATAGTTAGGATCGATCATAGAACCTCCCCTCCCTTGGAAGTCATCTCTTCAGGCTTGGTGAGATTGGGCAGAGCTCTCTCTTTGATGTGATTTCTTCGAGCTTGGTGGTCGGCCCAATCTGAGTTCGGTAAAGAGCGTCCGAATCTTATCCTTCATTCGCGCCTCGAAGGCTTCGAATTTAGTATTGATTGCCTCCTCAGATGCCATAGTATATGCCTCCAAATCTGTGATGTTAAGATCTCTCTTTTGTTGTTGGGGTAAAGGCATGTATAGGTTGAGAGAAGTGATGGTCGAAAGGGTTGATGGATTGGTGGATGTAGGCTACGGTTTAGGCTTATTTTGTGGCTGTTTTGGGTGCAGTTTGAGGGTGTGGTTTGGTGGAGTTTTAGGGCTGTGGATGAAAGTTTTAGATCTGTGGTAGATGGCAGTAAAGGTTTGATAGAAATCAATGGAAGTTGCTGCAAGTATGTGTTATCCTGTAAGAGCAGAATTGTCGTCTAAGAAACAGCGGTTTCTCGATGAAATTTCCATCAAAAACTTGAGAAATTTGAGGAGGGAATTGATAGCAAAATCTTAGTTTATATAACAGCAAGGATGTCCAAGAAAATTTTGGCAATATAATAACAAGGAAATTGGTACAAGTTGCGATAGCAGAAT
This sequence comes from Musa acuminata AAA Group, assembly GCF_036884655.1. Classification (NCBI taxonomy): domain Eukaryota; kingdom Viridiplantae; phylum Streptophyta; class Magnoliopsida; order Zingiberales; family Musaceae; genus Musa; species Musa acuminata. The sequence continues at coordinate 21,778,121 of NC_088330.1, read as the reverse complement.
TCTCGTCGAAAAATTTCAGCGGTTTGCGATGAAAATTTACAGCAATACAAAATCATTTTTAGAGATAAATTCCTTAATAGATTAATCTTAAATGGAAGCCAAGATGATCTATGAAGTGTATAAGAAATTTCATTCAAAAAAGATTGCAAATAGATGGGTTAAGGCAACAATATACGACGGAAATTTTCTGCAGCACAGATTTTCAAGTGTAGCAGATTGGACGTAAAAGATCAGTGGTTTATATTGAGAATTTTTCGACGAAACCAAAGGGAAATATACTGTTAGGAAGTATCAAAGCTATCACAAAAAATTTCATAGAGATTTGGACAGAAAAAACGTAGTAGCAAGATCAAACAAATTGTGTTATGCGGCTGGAATTTTACAGTGCAGATTTTCAAGTATAGCAGTTTAGACGTAAAAGATCAATGGTTTATATTGAGAATTTTTTGACAAAACCAAAGGGAAATCTGCTGTTAGGAAGTGTCAAAGCTGTCATAAAAATTTCGTAGAGATTTGGATAGAAAAAACATAGTAACAAGATCAAACAAACTGTGCTATGCGGTTGGAATTTTATAATGCAGATTTTCAAGTATAGCAGTTTAGACGTAAAAGATCAATGGTTTATATTGAGAATTTTTTGACAAAACCAAAGGGAAATCTGCTGTTAGGAAGTGTCAAAGCTGTCATAAAAATTTCATAGAGATTTGCATAGAAAAAACGCAGTAGCAAGATCAAACAAACTGTGTTATGCAGCTGGAATTCTGCAATGTATCTTTCGTCGTAGAGATGATAACTTTGCGACGAAAAGTTTATGCAGCAATATAGGAACATTTTTTTTTTTGGATTTTCGAATAAGGATAACTAAATTGCAGCAGCAGTAAGGTAGGAAATCATAACCTGTTGCAATTCACAGGGAGATCAAAGGATGATCCGTGGTGGTGGAGATGATGGCAGAATTTGGTTACGAGCTTTTAAGCAATTGTAGGAATTGCTTTGGGCGGCTGTGGAGAGCTGATGGATGGTTGTGGAAGGGCTGCGAGATGCCAAGAACACTGCTCTGATACCAGGTGGTAGAACCCTTGCAGATTCTAAACTTAGGGTTGATCTCTTTAAGGGATCGGCCTCCTTGGAACTCTATAGGGGTTCCTCCCTCCAAGTTGCTGCTCAAAGGCTGCAGAAAAGATTCATCTATTGCTTATGAAAAGATGATGAATACATGGTTATTTATAGGGTTTCTAAACCCTAACTCCTAATAGGACTCCTACTCAAGGCTCCTACTCAATTAAGACTCCTACTCAAGACTCCTAATAGGACTCCTACTCAAGACTCCTATTCCTTTACAACTCCTAATTCTTCTCTAAGAAATAACCTCCAAACCCTAGCCAGCCTCTTCAGCTCTTTAATAGGGGTCGACTTAGGTAGGTTTTACATGAATGCCCCTCTCAATTAGGACTCTCCTAGCTAGAGTCCTAACATCCTCTTGTGCAAATCAACCTACCACTAATGAATGGTCTTTAATGAATTTGGAAAGGAGCTGCAGGAGAATTAGGTGAATTTTGAGAGAAATTTCAAAGAAAATGAGTCAGAAAGAGAGGGAGTAAGAGAGAGTGAGAGAGAGAGAAGAAAGGGGCTTGTGCGGGTAATTTACAGGAAACCAAACAGGCCACAATGGCTTCCCAATGGTTAGTTGGGTAGTCGCATTAGCCCATATCAGGTGGTGTGCATCATACTAGGCTTGAACTGTCCGGTTTATCCTAGTCTGGTTTATCCTAATCCACTTATAAGTAGGCTATTAAACTAGTAAATACCGCTTGCAACATACCATACTAGGTAGGCAGGTAGTATCAAAAGCCATGTCACAGCCTCCTCTCTCTTTGCAACAGCAATAGCAGCCGCCTTCACCGCAAACCCACCATAGCCACAGCATCTACTGCCGCTTCTCTCATTGCTGCCACCTCCTCCTTTGCATTGCCATTGTCACTTCCTCCAGTGCACGTCACCTACTCGTCATCTTTCTCTTTTCCTCCTCCACCCAGTCCTCATCCTCATCCTCACCTCTTCTCAAGTCCAGGAAGTCCCGATATGTTGGTACATACTGGTACCACGCTAGTCTGCTCACTGGCCAATATTGGCACCAAACTGATCGTCAAATAACACAATCCCTATGCAGACAACTCTACTCAAAACAGTCAACATCTGGGCATCATTCAGTTAGTTCAAGTGCATCTCAAATTTGCAACTTGTCTGACTGACATATTTGGGACCTGAATTTAATCAGCAATTAGCATCGTCTTACTGCAGAACTAATGATCCAGTTTTACATCTACTTGACTTCTCTTTGATGACACTGGAGCGAAAGCAAAATATACTTCATAAAAGGTAATCTAAATATTTTAACTCCAACTATCAAGGTTCTGAATATCATGGAACCAGCTAGCATAATACTGCTGTCAGCACTGCAAGGTAAACTGTTATGCCTGCAGAAAAACGAGGAGAAAAATAAAACGGAATTAATACAGAAGTAAAAAATGTGCTACAGCTACAACATCCTTCTCTCCACTTGCTGCTTCTTTTCTCTTTTGAGCCTGAAGCTCCCTTTCAAGCTGACAAGGGTGAACAGAGGAAGTGGCTGGTTTTAGTTTTGTTCCTCCGAGAGAGTTTCCATCCAACATGTATCAGGAGAACAGAAGTCCTATACCCGATTTAAATGATCTATAGGCCAGTTGGGTCCAATAACAAAACCAGTTGATCCCATTTGGTTGAAGAAAGCTGGTTTTACGTTTAACAGAAATCATATTATGTCAAATCTAATTGTTAGACATCTTGTATTTGATTGTTTTGACAGTTTCAGGATCTATGCTATGACCAGAAGCAACAAGTATAGGACATCATGCTCAAGATAAAAGAAGAGAAAAACATTCCATAACCATGATAGATGCTTTTTAGTAGTCTGAAATCAGGTGTTCAGATGCTTTCTAATATAATTTCACCTTTTCCAGGTGGAAATACTTTCTTGAATTATTCATGATACAGATAGGTAGTACCAATTCAAAATTTTAAGAGAAAATAAGAAAAACATGTAATAAGAGAAGAAAACTGACAATCAAACAACAAGAACACGGATCCATCATATACCCTGGCTAGACATCTCCTATAAATGGAAGTACAATAGCTAAAACAAAACATGAATTCTTCATATCTTAATAAACAAATATGAAGTTGGTATCTTACCTTCAACCAATCATACATTGTCAGAGATGTATTGGTGCAAGACCAATCAAGTACACATCGTAATTCATACAAGAAAGGTATAACACGGTACAGTCGGAATCCCAAATAGTGTACTTGTGTAACTTTGCTGGTTAAAAACTGACGATACAAAGTGCTTTTGTTGGGGATCCCGTAGCGGATTTGTAATGCCTGTAATGCTAAGGAAACAGACTTTGTCAAGTATATAGCACGAAGAGCAAGTCCTCCTATGTGCTTGTGAGATGATTCCATATGCCAAGCATATTCAGTGACTGAATAGGTGAAGAGGATAAGATTGAAAATGTAAAATATAACTTTGCTGATGGCAAAAGAACAAAGGTATATAATGCGATCAAGAACAATTAAGAAAAAAAGAACCTGCAAGACAGAAAGACCAACATAAGGAATCATATCCAGAATATCTTGTATCTTAGATTTAGACAGTAAGATATATTCACTAACGAGGATCCATATACGAGCATGAAAGAAAAAGTACCTAAATATGCATATTCTTACCATTAATATGAAAACAAACTCCTTAGGAAATTGATCTTCAAGCTGATAAACATCTAGAAGCTTGCTATTGTTCTTGATGACTGATTGGTAAAACATTGCAACTAGAAAGAACACTGCCAAATCAGCGCCAAAAACATATGCGTATAGGTCGATTTCTCTTTTGCCTCCTCCAATCACAGAAATTATAGGATATGGTAAGTGAATTCCTTTTACAATTCCAGAAACATGAGAGTTAAGAATCTCTGCTGCTACATCTAAAGCTGGGGTTAGTGACCTGTACCATTCTACTGATGCACATCCCTCAGAGGGAGAAGCATACACAACTTCAAGAACAGCAAGAACAATATTTTTATTTTCTTGACTTCTTTCAATGCTTTGAATTCGAACTCTACTAGCAGAATGGCATGAAGAAGGATCTTCGGCATCACATCTTTCTTCATGAGCCTTACTAAGCAACTCATTTATTCCAGATTCTATCATCTCTGGTTGGATCCCATCCTCTGGCCATTGATCAACTTCCATCGATAGTTGAACAAAGTATGGGGGAGCCTCTAATCCTTGAGTTATCGACCTCCAATACCTAGTGAAGCTTCTTGATATCATTTTAAGTGGATTCATTAGTGATAAAAGTAATCGTTGTGCCCTGTCTCTGCAACCATCATTTGAGCTAGAGCCTTGTTCATAATGACTTTTTCTCAGTGAAATTTTAAAATCTGTTACTGGTGCCCATTCACCATCTTTAGCTGTTATTGAACTTTGGAGAAGAGTTGATATGTAAACCAGAAATAAAGGTAAGGTGCTGATAACAAATGATGCCTTTATTCTATGTTCAGGAAACCCTAACTTTTGCAATAAAGGTACTTTCATAGTCAATCCACAGTGCTGGATTATAATCTGATACATGTACTGAAGCAAAATATTGACCTCTGTGTAGATCAGCATGATAATCCAGAACATGAAAGTAGGGCCAGAATTTACACACAGGGCATAAAGAAAAAGAGCAGCAAGATAAAACATTGAAAGCAAACTAAAATTCCAGAGGAAGACAAGTATAAAGCAACAGTAGCAAACAACATCGTTATTCGAGCGCATTTGTGACCATATAAAACCAAAGATTCTTCCTATTTGCAGGCTAGCTGGGGCCATTGATGTACCCATACCAGAATGAACAGAAGACATCCCATCTAAATATCCATATTCTACATTCTTCTGACTCTTAGTTTCATTAAATGCCCTATCATCTGCATAGGAGTGCCCACTTGAATCAAACTCTTCAGGCTCAATGTTCAAGAAACTCACAATATTCGTTACTGCCTGATTTCCAAGGGACTGCACTTGAGAAACGCCATCACCAATCAGCTGCACAGCAGATACTAAAGGGTTATCCTTATTCTTGCCCCTTTGCTTCTCTCTTCTGTTTGCATTCCAGTGTGCTGCATCATCTGCATCTCCAAGTTCACTTATCTCACAAATAGAATCTGGGTTATGTTTCATATCCTCAGATAATGAGCTTCCACTTTTTGCACTAGTAGGTGAGTGTTGAATATCAGATATCAATGGAGGAGGTGTCATATTCATGTATATTTCAGGCAATGTAAAGTCAAAGGAATGGTATGCTTCTTTACTGACATCTTCATCCTGCTTTGTGGGTGATTTGAACTCATTATCTGGCATCTGACTAACATTTTCTGCACTTATGGAAGAGCTCCTTCTATGTCGAAGACCTGGTTGCATTGTACTGTTGTTAAGAGGCTGAATCGAGTTAATGCTGTCAAGCTGAACTTGTAGATTAAGCATTTCAGATTTAATCTTTTCTACTTGCATGTTACGATGACGTTTTTGTTCTTCTGATTTGCGGATATGCTGCAACTGTGCAGTTTTCCAAGCAGCCCTTTTCTCTTGCTCTCGGACCATGGCACCAATCTGCTCTGCTTCCAGATATCTTGCTACATACTCAAATTCTCCAGAGCAGAAGATATATGATTGAACAGATACTAGCAGAAAGATTATTATCTCGACTAATGCGGACCTTGATGTTATCCGAAACCCATAATCATATTTATAAAAACCAATAACCTCATATATGTAGTCAATCTGTTCACACTTGCCAGAGCTAAAAATCCCAAGATAAGGAGATTGATAGGCAAGAGAAAGCACAATGACTGTAAAATTATATATCCGCAAAAATTTAAAGATTTTGTTCTTCTTTTTCAGTATTTCAAGTCTCATTCGGAAGAAAACAAGTGCAAAACCAAGGTAACCGAGATGCAAAACATCATATTCCAGGGTTCCAGTCATCAAAATTAAGGCAAGGACAATGTCTAATAAATGACAATAAGAGTAAAGCCTCAGATAATCAAGAAAAGTCCAAAAGCTTTTTGTTTCAAATGAGAGGTCCCTCCAAACAAATGCACTTTTCCTCTGAGACATCATTTGAAAATAGGTATGTGATTCTGAGAAACCCACAAAACGATCTGAACGGAGTTTGAAAGAAGAAAAGATAAAAACCAAATAGTAGCTCACAAGCATTCGTGGATCATCAACAATTAACCCTGTGTTGCACAAGAAACACATGTTTCTCAGTTCAAAATTCATGATGGAAATTGCATGAAGAGAAAAAAAAACATACACATAATTGAATATACCCAGTCACACATGCATGGATGCAGACAAGTTTGAACAATGATTTATATGTGGCTGCAGATCTCGGCATACCTAGCCAACAGTTTGTGCAAAAGCTGAAGTAATGGTCTGAGCTTCTCCAGCAATCATGGCAGTGGATCTCTACCCCACTAGTTTCATGAGTCCATGGAATCAGAGCTCTCCAAATGGCAAAGTATTCAACAATGAGGACAGAAGCAAATATGAAAACAAACATAGGCCACAACTTACGAATAACTTCTCGTTTTAGAAGAATGCATGTGACGAGGCATAAGATATAGAACATTGAGATGGCATTCAGCACAGCAAAACTTGCCAGTAGTAACACAATCATGCTAATCTCAAGGCCTCGTAGTTTAAATAAATTTTCCATCCAAAATTTCATATAAATTTTTAGTGTAGTCTTCTGCATTTCAAGTCTCTCCTTTTTCAAAGCAAGGATGCGTTTTTTATTCCATTTGTGACTCTCTTTAGAACTGCCCCATATGTATGCAAATGAGTATTTCTTATTCTGCGAGCCTCTGATCATATTAAGAATCGAGTCTGATTTTCTGTTGAGGTTGGAGCCAAATGATGGACTCAAATTAGTAGCGCTTTCACTTGTAGATACTAAAGTTGAATCTAACAATCTCTTGTCTTCTTCAGTGTAGACCATAATACCACTTGAAGAATGCTCTGTTGATATAAACAACTGGCAAGGCTCCTCCCACTTACCCTTGTGTACTAGAGAGTCTGGCATCCCATCTAACCAATGAAAAACATTGTATTGTAGTGTGCATGCCACTATTACCAGAATCTTTCCCCTCAGTCCAGACTCAAGACCCCAAAATCCAGAGTCATAATATTTGAAACCAAGAAAAAGTGCTAAACCATAGAGCTGCTGACCAGGACACATATCTGCAAGTTTGCACCACATCTGGAAGAGATATTCTGACATAACAAGCAATCCTGTATAAAGCAGAAATGCTTTGGATGGAATTCTTGAAGCTTTTGGTAGAAGGGAACATATAGTAAGTCCCAAAAGATATACAAGGCCAAATACACTTATCGAAGACAAAGAAGCATAAAATAGAGCAAATGACAAGAGCTTGTCACTATGCCATATCAGGAATCTTCTGACAAAACCAAGAAATCCAGACTCTGATGCATCAGAAGAATCAACTGTCTTATACCTGCTCTGTCTCCTTTCATAGCTGTAGAGTTGCATTACAACCAAAACAGCCAACGATTCCCAGACATTCTCCAACAAAGAAACTTCAGGATTAAATCCCAAATCAGGGTACAGATTAACCAACTTGGATACCCATGATGATAAAACAGAAGAGATACTTAAGCTGTAGGTGAAAATAAAAACTACTGTGGCATAGACTTTTAAGGGAAGCCAAAGTCTCCTCCGTGTCTTCTCCACAAGCTGCCTTCCAATTATCCAAAACAGGAGGAAGAAAAGATAACCAAATGATATATAATTTGGAGTCACCAGATATAGAGTGCAAAGGATAGTAAGAAATGCCACATATGACCCATACGAGCGATATGTAGACAGAAACTTTTCACTGACTTTGCTGAGATATGTTGCTATCTTTCGCTCTATATAACACATGAAACAATGTTAAACAAAGTATTAAACGCCAAATATAATAACTTCTTGTGACCAAGAGCCTTGACAGTGGCAAAATGAGAAAAAAAAGGGGCAGGGTGAATGCTTCACAAAGAGGAGTAGAACAGAGGGAAGATAAGATGCAAATATAGTCAGAAATGAGATGCATGTGCCATATGAGCATTATGTAACAATTTTTTTCAATAAATAAACTGAGAAATTTTGCTGTTCATTGCATTATGTACCTAATTCTTTAATTATTTTATGGGTGTTTAACTGTGTATAAAGTGGACATGGGAAAGCACTTTTCTTTTGTTAACTTCCTGTAACCAAAATACACTGACCGGAAAGATAAAGATACGGTTGTTACTGTAGGAGACTTGTCAACATGCATGGATGCGCATGTGAATGTTTCCTGAAGAGAAAGATAACAGAAACAGAGAAAGAGAAGGTAACAAAGTAAAGGTGGGGGATCCATGCTAAATCTCTGTACATAGCTCAGATGAAGTAATATACCATGTGAAGAGCTGAAGCACTGTCTGTCTCTGGAGCTTGGTGAGTTGTACACTGATAGCAAAACTGATTTCTTCAGACCAGCTTTCAAGATACTAAATCCAAGTGGAGGACGTGGTGTATGCTGGAGAATAGCAGAAAATGAACAGAGGATATCAAATCCATGGTTCTGCAATGCACAAAAACACACCAGGACACCTATCTCCACAAAATCAACATAACTAGCATGCTGTGGCAATCCTGCAAGCCACAAGTAGCATTGATGTTTCTACTCCAACTGTGTAATGCAGAAAATGGAGAGAAACAAATAGCCCATGGACTGACAATCACATTTAATCATGAGATAAGACTTCAAGATGCAAGACGCAATGCATCAGACTATGAATAACATTTTTCCATCATGATAACTGTCATTATTCCAAGTTACAAGTAAAAAAACCAGGTCTCTAATTGAAGCAACTTTCACATACAACCAAAACAAGCCTCAAATACTGGAGAAGAAAATATTAAACAAACTCAAGCCTCATAAAAATGTAATCTTTATATAATATAATTTCTTGGCTATGCACTCCATTATTTTCCAGTTTGTTGTCCTATTTCTCTTGCATTGAGTAGTTTAAAAATTAAATTCAAATTAGTAAGTCAAAATCACATGTTCAAAGACTAGAACTCCTCTACCATTGCATCTCAATGGTACATGTCATCAAGCTACTTTCTTCTATGCCACAATTAGATTCAATACTCATTAATTATAAAGTGTGCCTGCTACAAACATTGGTAGGACAATTGTACATTTTGATCTGGTTTACATGCAGAAATTTTATATGCATCTGAGATTGTCTGCTAAAGCAGTCAGATGTAGCCACATAAATAATTAAAGGATCATAATTGGTCAAACAATAATTTAACCATGAATTCTTCATCAATAAAAATATACACATGAGAAGAACAATTTACCAAATGCAAGTCACTCAGAGGCATGATTGATAAATTATTAAGTTGCTAGACAATTGGCTGGATTGGATTGACATGATCATGATAGATCAAAATAATAATTCTGAAACTAAAACATGTAAAGAATCATAAAAACATAATATATTGACTTAATTTTACTAAAAAATAAAAATTCAGACAATTTATAATTTAATACCTATAAATCTAAAAGCATTTTTAAACATTGGACTGCCTGATTGATAATATGAGTGTCATCTGTTATTTATTTGTTAGTACAATATATTTCAAATATAAAAAATTAAAAAAATCAATATCTACAATTATATCAAGTATAAACTAAAATTTATAAGGTATATTAAGATATCTTATTACGTCCTTCCATAAATTTCATAAGACAGTTAACAAGTATTGTATTAACAAAAGAGACATCTAAAAGGGTATATTACATAAGGATTTTAATTTCAAATTAACCGCCCGTATCAGGCGGTATGTATCGGTCCGCCAACAGACTGGTACACGGACCACTCGCTACCGGGTGGTACCGTTGATCTAGCCTCGTACCGGACGATACGGGACTGTATCGACCGTTATCGCCCGAAACAGGTCGGTAACAGTTGATTTTGACCGTCGCCGCCCACTACCAGGCGGTATCAACCTGGCTGCAGTGAGGGAAGAAGCGTCGAGGGAGAAGAGGGAGAAGGTGCTCGATGAAGAGGGAGAATTTGGAGAACATCGACGCTTCCCGATCCGGCGCCGCCCTCCCTCGACAATCCCGATCCAGGAGGTAACTGAGAGGCGACGGCTCAACTTTTTCTTCGCTGCATTCTTCGCCCAATGTCGGCGATCTTCACCGAAGGCTGGAGGCGTCTACGGCCTTCGACGTCTTCGTCGAATGCCGCAGATGAGGAGAAGACCGCGTACGCCTCCTCATCTAAAGTGACGAGGAGAAGAAAAGGAGGCAACGTTGCCGAGGCAACATACGCCTCCTTTTTTTTATATTATTTTTATATATTGAGTTTTATATTTTTATATTATATATATATCAAGTGGTACACCTTGGTGTATCGCTCAGTACGCCAGTACCATACCATATCGAGCAAAACTTGAAACACCAGTACGATACGAAATTAAGAACCTTGATATTACATACATCAAAGATATACCATTGATTAAAACTTAATTATAAAATTAGAAGAGACTTTAAAGTTATACTCAAATGCTATGTGTATCAACTACCATTTGTCCTGTTGGTAATTCCCAATCAGTCTATCACTGTTTGTGCAATTATTACATGAATAGGTGAAGTGGGTAAACTACATATCAATAGAATAATACTTCAAAATTAGTCATAACCAAGGTTTTGAATACCAGTCCGTACCGACATACCGAGGTCTGCTCGGTACGATACATACCTGTATGTAGGCATATTGACGGTACCCCCTAAAACCTTAAAAATACCTCCACCTACCATGCCAGGGCGTACCAACTGATACACCTCGGTAACGGTCGAAATCTAGGGCCGTACCGATCAGCACGCCTCGGTACCGATCAAAACACTAGTATAGCCTAATAGATGGCAGTCCACGTATCGGTATCCTCTCGGATCGGTACATACCACCCATACCGAGCGATACACTTCGAAATTGAAAACCCACTCATAACTATTAAGCCACATGAAGTCGGATAACTCGTCCCAATCTGACTGCTCATCAGTATAGAATAACAACAAAGTATCACACAGTTTATTGGCAATTCAATTATATTCTTCTTAATGACATACCATGATATACCATAACATAGTCAATGTTGGTCCCAAGCCCAAATGAAAAAGATGGATCACATTAGGTCAACAACCATCACAAAAGTATGTTAAATCTTATGAACATGGATCTTAATAGCTTTTAGGACAGGACTAGATTGTCCCCTGGAAATGAAGGCACCTTCAACACATGGTTCCTCGAAGTGCAAAGGGTGGGCAATGAAGTTGCTCGAAAGTTGCCTATCACATTGGCACCTAGATGTGATGGAAAATGAGCAAGGGTTCTTGTATTATCTTGGACCTATAATAGTAAAAAAATTAGACCAAAACAACATAGAAATATTGTTATTATTATATATAAGAATCTTAAGGACAATGTTATTAAAGTGAAGATACTTGGGAATACAATTGTAGTTTTAAAATCTACATTAGGAAAAAGAGACTCTTAATTTTATTGTTTATGCCCCTCAAATTAGATTGGTGATCAAACCAAAATAAAATTTAAAAAGATTTAAATGAAATCATTCAAGGAACATTTTCAATGAAAAACTTATAATAAAGATCATGTAGGAAAAGGTATGGTGGAATAAAGGAGTTCTGGGGGTTCTGGGTATGGTGAATTCTAATGTCACTGTAATTTACTCTTGCAGCACCCACACAAATAGTATCAGTACTAAGTTAGAAAGTATTGAAGTTGATTGATGACACCAATAATTGTGAACAACTTATGGAAAATAAGAGAAGTACATCGATATGCATTACATTAGAATAAAAGTTAATTTGTGCCAAGTAGAACAAATAACATTAACACTAATAACTCATGTAAAAACCTACCTAACTGTGATAGAATTACCAATGTCAAGGAACCACTTCGTTCCAAGGATTTTGATATTAGATCGAGCTGCAGGATGTATAACAGTGAAAAATGCACCTCACAAAAGATAATTAAAGCTTGGCGCATCTTTTTGCTTATAGAGTGGCTCAATAGAAACACCAAGAAGAAGCACACTGAAATCAGAGAAAACATGAGAACTCTTTGTAAATTACCACAAAGAGCAAAAATACTAAATAAAATCACTTTTATAATCAAATTAGTCTTATGAATCATGAATAACATTAAATTTCCATCTAAGATGTCAATTTTAGAAGACAGAAACACAAATACAAAGTCAATGAGAGACTTAATGAAGACAATATATAAATGAATAATCCCATATTGATTTATTTTAAGTGTAATTCTGTAACAAGTAACCACTATAATTGGCTGTGATATATACTAGTCGGGCACCTCCATCAAGGAATAGTCAAGGAAAACATGATTAAGGTTTCGAGGATCAAGTTTAACATGACGTTGAGCATGAATATGGAACAATGTGACAACCAAATATCTTGGTGGTATGTGAGTAAAACCATGAAAGTTGAAAAACAATAACTAAAAGAGAGAACAGTGGTTGGAACTTCATTTTCTAAAACTTCATTGGGTAGCTGATTTATTAAATAATAGCATTAAATACCATTTCTCACTAGTATGCCTTAAGCACCTTTTTCTAAAATAGTAAAGTATGTGTTACCTCAAGGAGATGACTGACTCTTCCTTCTACACCATTTTTTTCATGGAGAATCAGACATTAATCATACTATTATTCATTCATTTTGTATATAGATATGCCCAGTGCCTACAATAACCAAGCTGCATGGCATAAATTTGAGATACAGGAGACACAAAATGAGACAACACCAAGTAGTCAAAAATCACCATGTGGCCCTCTAAGGTATCAGACTTGGTGAAATACAATTTCATGCAACAGACCACAAACAGTTAAAAGACAAGGCTTTGTTGTTCTTTCTTGCAGCAACAAGAATGTTACATGAACATCATAGAAGGCCATTACATGAACATCAAAGGAAGCACAAAAAAGCTATTCCTTTGTCAATTATTTATTTTCAAAATTTTCTTCTAAGAAACAAATAATCCTGACAACATTTAAAGCATCCCTCAGTTTTTAACCACCACTGATCAAAATTGTAAATATGATTTTGTTTAAAAAAATTATTGTAGTTGAATAAATCTATGTAAAATAGCATAAAAGTAAAAGGGGACAAAAAAGAAGGATGGTTCACCGTACTGTAAGCAGCATGAACAAGGCCAGGTTTTATGACAAGAAGAAAGAGAAGCAAAAGGGTGATTGCACGAGAAATTTTGCGTAGCACCCAAGCTACAGTAGCCACAATTAATACCTTTGTATCTTCTTTCTCTGCAAAAGGAAGTTATGAGAATCAACATTATAGTAATTTTTTTTAAAAGCAAAGATTGGCGCTCATGCATTACACATTTAGAAATTTATGAACTAAAGCAAAAAAATATGATAAGTGGACATGTATATCCAGAAAAGCCATCATCTGTCGACCAATTTGGATAGAAAATACTATTTCTAAAGCAAACACTATTCAAATTACACAAACACAATACATGGAATTGAAGTAGTCAACATTTTTCAAAAGAGCACTGATTGAGCTAATGTCAAAATAAAATTTTAAATACTGGTATAATATTTGTTTGAGAACCAATCACACTAGTACAACACCAAGATATCAAGTGATATATACCAGCCTTTACCTCCCAGTATCACAGAAATAAGTTCATAAAATATAAAAAATGAGCAGTACTTCAAGCATTATCAAGCTGTATAGTTTATCACCAGTGTTTGACCAGTATTTTAAATCACATCAAATATGAATTTACTAAAAGCATAGATAACAGAGTTTTAACAAACTATTTATCAAAAATTACTTTACTGGTGATATAACATGAAAATCCAAATTTTCAAATAAGACCTCAAAGCAGAAATTGTTTATCAGAAGCTATTTAGTTCAAGACAATTTGATATCAAGCAATACAAGTTCAGCCTGGAGGTGAATTTTGCTGATGCTTAAGAGCAGCTCAAACAAAGGGTAAAATATACTTTTATCACTGAGCAACAGTGTGTTTCAAAGATTGCCTATATGTAATAGCAACTGTTTTTAAGAAACAGAAATAGCCACTCACAACATAAAATTCACAATCCAAAACTAAGCTGAAATATTTCTTAACAATGGTAATATGACAAATTTAAATAATGAATAACAAAAAGCTGATACATAATTTAAACATATGGATAATAGTAAGTACATATGGCTTAAAAAAGCATAATATTCTAGACATTAAAAATTCAGAATGAAACAGAAATAAAGATCCAATCCTAGTCATGGTGATTTGGAACTAACATAGACTAGCAAACCTTTCTGGTCAACATTTTTAGGCAACCAATATCCAGAAAACTAGTAAAACTGATATGGTGTTAAGTTACTTGAACTGTAGGAAACTGACAAGAAAAACTCATTCTATTTCCTTTTCCAATAATTAGAATGTGGTGAAAAAACTTTGCACTTATTTTTTAATGATATTTCAGAAAACCATATCATTCTCTAGAGAGAATTTTGGAACATAAAATATTGACTTCTCCTGAAAGTTAGAAATAATTGTATACAATTTTCAATTTTCCTACCAAACAAGTATCAGGAGAATTTTTCCAAGTGAGAGCACTTTTTAAATGGATAATTGTGTGCAACAAAACATATACTAATTTCAATTCACTAAAATCAGACTACTCAAGGCATCAAATACCTTGATTGAGAATTTTTAGTTGAGACATGCTAATTAAGTAGACAAAAGTCTCAGAATTTAACATGCTTGCACACGTATTACAAGAAATCATAAACACATGCGACAAGATATTTAATATGGAAATCAGATGCAAATGCCTGCATCATAAATATGTTCACCTTCAACTATATTGTCATTGTTGGAAAACTGCCCACCCTCATCAGACAAGTACAAAAAAACAGAATTATTTACGAGGTTAACCAATGCCACAAGGCCTCCAAGACCAAATTGTGCAAGTAAGAAAAAGCCAGGAATAGGATAGTGCCACAGCCCAATAGTTTCCCAAATCACCATGTCCTGCATAAGTTTAAGACATGCTTGTTAGGTCTCATTAATATCACAGAGAAATAAATAAACAAGTGAATTACCTTCTGGATCTTTTTGTTAAGCAACGTGAATGCCACATTGAATACATATGTGCTAGTAGCCCAAAGAAGGATAAAAATTAGAAGCATCCCATTCAACCGGTGCAATTCGACCAAGGAGGGAAAGGAAAATAACACATAGCCAACATATGCCAGCAATCCAAAAGCACATATACTAGTGAAACTGAAGCTCCAAAAGGAAAGAGAAAATAACAACACCTGCCATTGTCAAATTCACAGTTTCAATAAACATATATAGAGGGTATCAGGTATCTTATAAGGTAATATTTAGTCAGCAAAAGAATCTACAGCCCAAGACACAAGCCATGATCTCCCAACTAATTGGGGTTGGCTACATGGCTACAAGAATCTAACAAAATGTGAGCCCAGTATCGATACAATACCATTTATTTCTATTATACTTCAAATTTTATTCAATGGTATAGACTATAGAGTAGTATAGATCCATATACTGCTCCAATATACCGATACCATAACAATCAATAGGTTCCTGAAACCGATCTTGGACCAAGATTTAAATCCTTAGTTATTAAGAATTTCTTATGTCTAAATCTACTACCACACACTAGCATTCATAATTAATTCACATCATCTAACTGGCCTTAAAGTCTCCTTTGAAAATTTCTAATCCGTTTGAAATGGCTTTCTACAACAATTAAAAACAACATTTGAAATGGCTTTCTCACATATGTAAATATTTCTTACCATATCTTTTCTGTTAACTCTACACATCAATCTCAACATCCTCATCTTACCACACAAACTTTTTGTACCCATTTATTGTGCAACCAATATAGGTTTTATACAACGCTCATGCTAGCATAAGGACAAATTGTAAGCTATATGCTAGTTAACTTTATATTCTGAATCATGCATTGACATGGAATGAGGATTACTCAAGGAAAGTACATTATGCTATATTCAGTTTTAATGTGATACTGATTGTGGGGCCTGTGGACTAACTGCTTGAGTTAAGAACCTGAGATTATTTTGGTTTTGTTGACACGATTACAGAACCAACATTCAATCATACTTTCAGAAAAGGGACTTAATGCTTATTTGATATAAGCCAGATGTCAATGATCCCTTGGTTAAATTTTAGTCCACTTAGCTTGGGAAGAGCTAAAAGATCAAAATGCCAACCTTAGAACACCCCCTGCTTGTAAGAATTGCATTAACCATTCTCCTAAATGTACGATAAAATATCAAAACAATTTCACTGTGGACAACGGAAGGAGCAAGATTTGCAATATCCCCCGGTACGGTTTGGAAGGAGCAAGGTTTGCAATATCCTTGCATTGAACCAGACCGTACACCTGGTACCAAACCTGTACCAAGTAGTACAGGCCCTGCACCACCTGATATGCTTGGTACAAAGACAATACTACTCGGTACAAGATGGTACAGACCAAGGTATGCAGTTTCTAATAATACCGCCCGTACCGGATGGTACGTACCGATCTGTCAGCTGACCGGTACACGGACCGGCCGTTATCGGACGATATAAGAGTATATATATATATATATATATATATATATATATATATATATATTTTTTTTTTTTTTTTTTTTTTTTTTTTTTTTTTTTTAAGGCGACGTCGCGTCGTCCGAAGAAGGATATATATATATATATATATATATAAACGAGGCGACGTCGCCCCGCCCGGGAGAAGATAAAGGTAATGTCGTCGAATTTTATATATATATATATATATATACCGAGCGGTATACCGCACGGTATACCACTTGGTATACTGTATCGTACCGTATCGAGCGAATGTCGAAACACCGGTATGGTATGATATTTCAAACCTTAGTACAGATTGTGTTTGACAGTTTCTCTTTCTTTCCGGCCTTTTTAGGATTTTTCAAAACTCAGTATATACCAACTTACTAACACTCAATATATTGATTCAAACCAATACAGCCTCGGTCCAAGCACTAACCGATGCACCAGTGCGCGAAATTACAAATCTTGGGTAAGACGATGGTTGTGTGCAAATTGTGACAAAAATTATATGCAAGAGAGAATAAAGAAGAATCTCAAAGAATGCAAGTTAACAAAAGGCCACGATACTTGATTATTTACTTCAAAAAATGTCTCCAACCAACATAACCTATAATGACTACAAAATAAAGGGAGTAGAAACCATTTAAATTCGCACAACAGAACAATTTGCTTCATATCTGACATCACCGAAACTAGAAGTGATTCATAAATAACCTTGCATGAAATTCCAGCAGGGGTTATCTCACTGATTAAATGCCCCTAAAATAAAAGCTAGAAAATGAAGAGACTAAATAGAGTGCTAGAAAGAACCTTTGAAAACTCTGGAGTGGAGTCAGAATTGCCTCACTATATAGACATTGACAGAATATCTAAAGATAGATTGTGCAAGCTTTATCAAGTAGGAATGATCAATGTTTTCTGCAAACAATTTTCCTAGGTTGCTTTACCAAGATTTGAGAAACCCATAGAAGACCCTCTGTGCTGGGTAGTATGCCATATACCAGTCCAACCATGGACCAGCACAGACCACCTAACATTAGTCAATATCAAGTGAACCAGCCCAGTCAGGTATTTTTCTCTAGTTTTCTTTGAATGGTACAGTCTTTAGATATATTTTGACCACAGCTGGGTTGATCCAGGTTCTAAGTCATGTATTTAGATATGTTGAAGAGTCAAACCAGTCTGAAAAGGAAGACGTGTCCATGTTTACCCTGCCCCCCATTTTTCCATGGTCCTGTGGATTTTCTTTCTTTATTTTTCTTTGCTTCTTTGACGAGTATCCGTTGGTATACCATCAGTATATTGGTACCATATTGGTCCCATCAAAGACTGAAGCAGTTGTTGGTACCAAAATTTGATTTCTTGCTTTTCACTTAAGGCCAAAGAACAATGAAATCTTTAGAACCAACTCACAAGAGGAAACAGTATAAAGTTTCCAATAAAAAATGAAGCATATTGACCAGGAATTACCGGGAAACCATAAGTGAAGAAGTTGATACTGAAATTTCTGAAAACTGATCCTCTCAATAAAACATTTGTATGCTTTTTACCAGACCTGAAAATGGAAAAAAGATTGCAAAACATGGGTAGTATGGTCAAATGAAGAAGGATAAATTGCAATGCAAAATATTACAAAGACATGTCACATACATTAAAATATAAGATTTTGGAGTCACACCTTATTTCCAGATACTATGTAGTATGTACAATAAGAACATTGCAATAAGAGCATCAATGTTTATGATGCAAATGATTTTGCCAAAATATCTTGACAAACTCCCAAAAAGACTCATGGCACATTAAATTCCCAAAGACACATTAAATATCTTGACAAACTCCCAAAGACTCATGGCACATCCCAAAAAGTATAAGAAGAAAACATCATTTCAAACCGCCTCTATAAAATGGTCATTCCACAAACTTAGCATACATGTAGGCGGTCTTGCTTCATTGTTTAAAAAAGGAGTTTAATGCTAGCCCCTACCAGTTACCGATAGACCATTATTCTGACATGGTACTATGTATCAACTATGATATCACCCTCTACCAATTGGCATTATTGTAGAAAATATAATAAAAAGGAAAACCTGTAGAAAATATATTCTGTTATCAATCAGCATATGTATTGTTGGCTTATAGCTGAAAATTGAGCTAGAGATGAAGACCAAAGAAGAGACAATTAAAGAATAAAGACTCCTGTTCTCTTCTCCTCTCCTCCCCCCTCTTCCTTTCACTGCACAGAATTGCAGTGAAAACTCTGTAAAAGAGTGACCAGTGTGGATCTTAAGATGTTAGGTCAACCTTGTCGACAATAAAAAAGGGTCAACAAAAGGAGGCTTTACCAAGGGTGGATCTAAGTAGAGTCAATATACGCAGCCTTACCCTTCCAAACATAGAAATCCTTTTCGCGACTTGGAACCTTAGTCACCTCAATGATAAAGGAGCAACCTTACAGTGGTCAGTCAACACCATAGGGGCTCTTTGTTAGGCCAATAATACCTACTTAACAACAAAAGTTAAAATCTTGCAGTTATACCTACTAAGGTAACCATACAAGGCAAAGGAGGAGGTGGCCGAGAAATGACATGGAGGAGGGAAAATAAATTGCAGGACAGAGAGAAAGGAAAGAGAGAGTGTGTGTGAGGAGAAAAAAGAGAAAAAACAAAATAAACATACAGTTGCCAAAAGCTGGAAAAATTTTGAAAAATATATAGATGTATCAAGTGGTAGGCTTACCTCTTGGTACCCCTGCTTTTCACAGTTAAGATAAGATCAAGGTAACCATAATGGACAGCAAGCCCAATATAAACTGAACCTGACCAAAAGTTGTAGTTGTGGGCATATTTCAACAGGTTTGGTATGGTACGGCTGGTATTTACCGATCCAACTGTCGAACAATCCACTGACCCTAGACATACCACCCGGTTCAAGGATGGTACAAGCACAGTGTATTTCATGTCTACCAGGCGGACCACAGTGCTAACTGATAGAACCAGGTTCTATCAATATTCGATTGTTAGCGACCTGTACCGATCAGTAACAGTTGGATTTGGGTCTTTTCTATTCATCCAACCATTGGGGCTCCTTTGTGGATATTTAAATACGCCTTCACCCTCTTCTCCTCCTATTTCATACTCAATCTCTTTCACAATCTCATTCTCAACCTCATTTTCTTGTTTTCTTGGCTAAAAGGTTTAGATCCCGAAACAATTAGGGAAGGTTGATTTGCATCTAAAGAGAAATTAAATCTCAAAATCTGATCCAAATTATCTTCAAATCAAAGTAATTCCAAACCTAACCTCTAAGTTAATTTCATGTAATTAGGTTAAGGAAAATATGCTTATTCTTGTGTGATTAGGGCTTATTCTTCCATCTAAATCTAATAAAGGACTAATTAGAGGTAATTAAGGGCTCATTCTAGTATGTTACTTCTTGTTTATTAAAAAATTAAGAGACAATTAAGGGTTTATTCTTCCATGTACACATGATTTAGGGCTGCGGTGTGCTGAAATCAATAAGTTCCAGTTCTAGAAGGATAATCCTAAACTGGCTTAATTGGGTTCATACTTCATAATGCAAAGAACTTGAGTGATCCTCTACCAGATGAGGTGGGGGACCCCCACATACATCAAGTTTCATTACCAAGGCAATACAAGAAGAGGAACATGGGTCAGCGGAGAAGCAGCAGTTGGTGTCAAACCGTGGCCGGATTTCCAGCATTCAATCTACTAGTGGTCATGGCATATCACAGCAGAGTCGGACATCAACCAATCGTAGCAAGGGATCACAATAGAGTCAGACATCCACCTATTGCGGCAACGGAAAGGGACAAGCTTTGCAGTTGATTAATCATGTGGACATTGGACAAAAATTAGCATCATTGAGACACCTTCTCCCTCATGGTTCATGCTTCATGAGGTCCATGGAGATAGTAGCAGAATGACAATAATGTGTCAACCAATAGTTGCGACGATGATGACCAATCGGTTGTTCCCACTACTTAGAGTTGGGGTGGCATACGAACCAAGACCAATATTTTACAAATGTCGCCCAGGATACAAGGCACAAGCTCGAAAGTCCACACACCTCTTTTGTGACTACAAAGATTATAGGTGAAGCAAGGTTGTCAAACTTGCTTTCCTACCTATGATTGTAAAGTGATCAGAAACTTGAATCGTAGGATCAGATTGTAGAATCATTAGATCCTACAATTTATGCAAAATAAATTTTAAAATATATACATATACTTGTAGAAATTTATAAATTTTTTTGTCAATATTTAGTGACTAGCATATGTTCTTAAGTTAATAATTGTATTTTTTTAAGTGAATGCATAATTCAATAGTATTCTCTCCTAATAGAATGAACAATAATTTATATTTTGTGTTTTTATTCAGATCTACAATGATTGGATTGGTCTCTCCACTTAAGCAACTCAACTCAAGAATGCTACTTGTTGAGCAAAAGTGCATATTTGTATTTGTTATGATATTTCTATTATAATGATTAAATAAATTTCAACTGAAGGACTTTTAAGCTATCAATATAATATTATGGTTTCTTTGGACTTGAACATTTGTATGATACAGATACATCTAACTAGGCGCTTGTCACATTTTTTTTTCATTTTTTTCTAAATACCAACAAATGCTTTATGATTTATTTTATTACACAATATGCTTAACATACAACAAAAAATATGCTTAAGAATAACAATTGCACAGCCACTGTATACAGTGGATCAAAATATATAATATTAATGTACTTTTAACCAAGGATTGCCTTTTCGGGTACCGAACCCATGTCGACAATCTGTCAGACTGATACATAACAGTCCGTACCAATGAACCAACACATGGTACGCCGGTGCATACCGGTGTTTCGATGAGGAAGAAAAAGATGATAAAGAAGAAGGGGTGATGGAGGAACAAAGGAGGAAGAAGGAAGAAGGAAGAAGAGGAAGCAGTGGAGGAAGAAGAAGGTAGAAGAAGAAGAAAAAAGAGGAGAAGAAGCAGCAACAGCATACCTAGGAAGCAACGGTAGCAGCAGTAGCAAGCAATAACATTGCAGCGGCAACGGTAGTGGCTCAATGGAAGCGGCAATGATGACAACAAAGGCATTGTACGCGAGAAGAGAGCTCACATTCGCAAGCCCTAATTTATTTTTTTCTTTTTTAACGCTGAGTTGGATAGGTGCCCACCACTTCTTTTTTTTATTATTATTTTAACTGAACCATCCAAAACGGGGGTGGTCCATATAGCAACTCACACCCAGACTAATATGTACCACCCATCCTGTACCATTTTAAGCGGTACAATAGTCCTTGCTTTTAACATCAAAAGCTACACAGAAGATCAACATATACAACTATGACATCAATGTCATCTTTTCACTTGGTCAATCATCCAACAAATATATTAAGTTTGTTGCACCAACAGTGCACTGACAGCAAGTAATGAAGCGTTACAGAGACAAAGGCATTGAGACTTTGGGACGGGAAGAGAGGAGAGAACAGGAGAGGGTAAGAGAGGGAAGGAGAGGAGAAGAGAGAATAGGAATAGGGAGGAGAGGAGAGAACAAGAGTGAGGAGAAGATAAGAGAAGAGAGGCAGGAGAGTCGAGGAGTGAAGAGTACAAGAGAGGGATCAAAATAGAGATCAGGAAAGAGGAGAGGAGAGAAGAGTGCCAGGGCTCGATAGAGGGGGAGGCCAAGAGAGGGCGGACACTTGTCAAGAAATAAGAAAGGAGGGAAGAGTATCAAGGCTTGGCCGAGGAGCACTAAGCCGACATGCAAGTTGACCCAAGTCAACTCAGATTCAATGACTGCGCCAACGGTAGCGGGAAAGGGAGCGGGAGTGTAAGGAGGCAACGGTAGTGGGAACGAGAGCGGGAGCGGCGACAGCGGTATCAGCGAGCAGCGGCAGCGGGAGCGGGAGCAGGAGCGGGAGTGGGAGCGGCGAGCGGCGATAGCGGCGAGCAACGAGCAGCGACAGCGGGAGCGAGAGCAGGAGCGACGAGCAGCGGGAGCGGCGAGCAGCGACGGTGACAGCGGCAGCGGTAGCGAGTAGCGACAGTAGCGAGCAGTGGGAGTGGGAGCGGCAACGGCAACGAGCAGGGTTAGGGTTGGGTAGCAACAGCTGATATCGATGCTCTAGTTGGTTCGATTGAACCAACTAAAGCACCGGAGACCGAACCAGACCTAAAACGCTGGTTCGGTCGCCTGGTTTAACCCAAGCGCTCGCCCAAAGCGCCCAACGCCTGGGCTCGGGCGAGCGCCTGGGCTCGGATGAGCGCCCAGGCGACGCCTCTTTGAAATGCATCGCCTGGAAGTGAAGCGAGGCGCTCAGGCCTCGCCTCGCCTCGCCCGAGCGCCTTTTTAAATCACTGCTTATAGAAACACTTGGAATACAAACATGGGAGACCTAGCAGAGCTGCGTTGAGGGCAGCCAGCACGTGCGACCATTTAGGGGAAACCGGGCATGGAGATGTAGGGAAAAGGAATCGCTTAGAGGAGCGGACATCTAAGATTAGCATTCAGAGGAATGATCAACCTTTCGTGCAAGAGGCACCACGAGAATAAGCAAGCTTGGAAGAATGCGTAGCACACAAAGGTTGGGATGGCTGAGTTTGAGCTACGGCTCAATGTTGACAACCATAATAAATGGTGCTCAAGGCAAGCGAGGCACTTGGTAAAGGATGAGACCATGCAAGGTGGAATGGGTTGCTCAACGATTGAAAGAATTGTGCAAAGCTCACAGAGGTGAGGGGAATTGCTAACTCGAAGAATTTGGTACTCATGCAAGGGCTTGTATGCGGACGATGGAATGTTCACGACCATCTCAAGGCGACCGAAACTCGGCGCCATGGAGCATTGAAACTTTCTCTTCGGCATGAGAAGGATACGTCCATAGGAGGCTGAAGTGTGCAGTGAGTTCAACATGTTGCTAGACCTTGAGTGGTGCAGAGGGGGCTGTATTGACGTGGAGTCGCAATCTAGCAAGTGCGTTTGCATGAGGCAAAATAATGCACAGTTTGTTCAACAAGTCGGAGTAGTCCAAGGGGATGGTGGTCTCCAAAGCTTTCAGAGGGAAGGAAACGAAGAGAGATGTTGCTCCAACGGGATAGATACCCAGGAGGGATAAGTCCCGACTCTCTAGAGGGAGAATCATGTGCAACAGACCGCACATGTTGAGGAGTACCTCAAAAACAACAACACGGAAGTTCAATGGACTGAGTGAGCGGCGAGGAGTCGTCGCATGATCTCGCTTGAGAGAATGCATTGGTGGATGCATTGCGAGATCAAGTGGGGGAGCGACCCAAAGCAACACAAATGAAGGCACACTTAGAGTCGATATAGAGGAGATCAGACTCAAGGGAGGGCTAACCCGTGGAATGGTGGGCGGGAGAGCCACCATCAACTCAATGCAAAACGAGGAGCGAAACAACTTGGGTGTAACTTGGAGAAGTACCCAAGCCGCATGAAGGGAGCCAGCATAAAAGATGGAACATGGAGCGGAGGCACAGAGCTTTCCTTGGACAGGGGTCAAGGACATGAACTCTTGCAGAGGCAAGAGCGGGATCATGTCGTTTCATGGGTCCTTCATTCGGATAGAGCGGTCTCATCTTGCATAGTGCTAAAGACGAAGGGAGCTTCTGGGCATGCACCTTATCTCGGAAAAGCATTTGATGGAGGAACCAAGGCGACTCAACTTGCAGGCAAAGTTGGGTTCAGAAGAACTTAGCATGGGGCAAGAGGACGTGGAGGCGGGTACTCTTGAAGAATATGCCACAGTGTTGCCATTCAAGTTGCCATGAAGGAAGCGGTGCGCCGTGGAGATTGTGCTGGTAGGGGTAGGGGCAGAGGCCCAGGATCCAGACAATGGTGCAATAATTTCACCGAAGTTGGTGGACTTCGGGAGCTACTAGGCGATGGACTGTCCTAGAGCGGTGCTTTGTCTAAGTGTGACCCGAGAGCGGGGGGCACGAGGGTCGATTGCTAAAGGAGCGAACAAAATCGAAGGTGGAAGAGACCCTGCGATGTGTTGGCAAAGGCCACACAATGAGGTATCACAATTCGAGTTCATCCCATAAGGATCAAAATGCAATGGAGATGTCACTAGGAGGCGACTTGGTGCAGTGGATCGTGGTGGAACAATTCGTGGCAATGCGATACACACGAATCTAGTCCCGTGAGGGACTATATCATACGGAGGTAATGATCGGGAGCTACTGGTAGCTCCACTTCGGTGAACAACACGACGGCAAGAAGGGCTATGGATTCAAGGAATGAAAGCCATGGTACCGCAGAGGCGGGTCTTCCGTGCGTGCATCGAATTTTGCATCGGATAAAAGCTTTGGTCATCAGCATATAGGGGTTATGTACCACCGAGGGAAAAGTTCGAATGCAAGTACCAGTGAGTCCCATGGGAGGGACTTGATCATGTAGAGGTATGATCAAAGCAGTTGGAGAGTTGGATTGCTCCAGAGCCTATATTCGCTTAAGGGAGCCTGGCAAGTCAGAGGACAAGGTCGAGTAAGCGAACGTTTCTACCAAGGAAGCTAAGAAGAAAAGAATCGGTGCAAATCCTACAACATGATGGCAGGGGCCATGCATGAGAGTTGCAATCTGTCTTTCCATCGACCAAGGAAAACTGCTTGGAGAACACAAAGGTATTGAAGTAGGGGGTCGAAACGGGCGAGGAAGCGGCAACGAGTCCAAAGGGACTTAACTACCCAAAACAAAGCATCGGTTAAAATGGAGGTGGACTCGAAGGAGTGACACAGAGGTAGATCTACCGATTGTGAAGAAAATAGATGCAGATGCGAGGTGACGGATAATAGGGTCATGGGCATGGCAGCGCCATGGTACCGCAGAGACGGGACTTCCGTGAAGTCATCGATCCCTTGCTCTCATGGAGGGAGAGTGCTTGGTCGTGAAAGGGGCCGAGGAGGTGGAGCATGCAGAGGCAAACTCCAAGTATCGAGACAAGGCTGAAGGGCAGAGGCCAAGGAACTTCGTAAGACCGGTGTCAACGAGCTTTTCATCAAGATAGCCGAAAGTGAAGGACTTCGGGTCGTGCAAGAATGCACGACCAAGGAATGAAGCAGGCAGTACGCGGTGTCATACCTTTGCTACTCAGTGGAGTAGGCGGCAGGGTTAATGGAGAAGATGGTACAATCCCAGAGGTGACCAAAACTATTAGAGATTTACTCTAAGTTGGGGTGAAAACTTCCTGCATTCCAGAAGTTCGATGGCATTGAGAAAGTGAATCATAGTAGTTAACTCAATGCAAGGAGTGACACTTCGAGTGCTTCAGAAGTGTGAGCAAAGAGCAGGCGAAGGTTAGTAACTAGCTCGATACATGGAGTACAACCCTTGAGGAGACGGGCGAAGTCAAATAACCATTGCCTTCTCAACTCTTAAGAGAATGGGCGAAACCGAGCACCCCAGTTCTCTTATCTATCCAGCAGAGGAGCTCTACACAGGTTCGAAGACCCTTCGAAGATAATGGAAGACAATAGTTATCAAATCCTCACCGATGGTGATTAGTGCTACTGAAAGTAGATTATCCGCTTCATTTCCCAACAGAATGTCAATCGAAAGCGGAAGTGATGCGAATCTACTTGGAAGTGACAACTAAGTGAAAGAAGAGTCGATGGGCAAATTTTGTGGAGGAAGGACCCAAAACTTCAGAAGTTTGCGAGGCGATGCTCGTTAAAGCTCCAACAAGCATCCACCCAGTTCAAGCAGCATGAGGCATTTGAGAGACTGGCGCATAGTAAGGATGGTCTTTTCCTTCATCTGATGGATCCGCAGGAACCAATAGGGATCAGCACAACTCAGCCAACCCCACACTAGAGTCAGAGTCATTGGCGAGTTGAAGTAGCATGGCGGATCAAAAGTTCTACTCAACAACAACAGCGGAGAGCAACTGGGAGCCAAGAGGCGCATTGCAGCTAGAGCAAAAGATTGAAGACTCAACGAAGGCGAGGAGTTACAATATCAACAAAGGCTTCGACGAGGACGTCGAAGGAATAAGTGGGGGAGAATATCACGGACAAAATTCTAAACAAGATGTTTGATATAATACTTATGTATGTCCGTGTCTTTTGGTTCGTTCATGCTTTGCACAACATGCAGAGGAACGGTCGAAGGCTTAACAGCCCCATTTTAGTTGGGTTTGGTATCCATTTTAGGCTTGTAAATAAAGATTGTGTCATATAGACACTTGTGAGAGATACTCGATCTGTAGTAGACCATTTTGACCCTTTGTTGTGCAACCGTTCAGAGCTTGTAAAGTCTGTTTGTAATTTGCATTGTCTATGAAGTGTTTCCTGAAATGTTTGCTTGTGGATCCCGAGTGAGGCGCTTTCTCTAATCCGTTTTCTCTTTTGTAGTCCCTAAGGGACCATGGGAGGTTTCGGGGAGGCTGACCTTTGCGGACGGACACGCAAGGGTGCCGCACGACTTAGGCAAAGTCCATGATAGTACGTACCATACAGTTTCATTAAATCAAGAATCCCAATCCATTGGCCCATGACTCAGGTCAATCATTCTGGTGGTAAAAGCACTACAAGGGCTTTAATTTGGGGTACTAGACCTATACAAGTCATAGATGTACTAGTATTAGTCTAAACAAGTATATGTCTTCGTTTTACATCTTATTTATTGTTTTATAGTCTAGATTCAGTTTATAGCAAGGACTGCAGTACCATGTCGACCGGTGCTGCTGGTCCAAGCTTGAAGTCCATACCGATACATATCGATCGGTATGTTGGTACGCGTTAATCATATCAAAATTTAACTATATAATAAAAAAGAATACATACCTTTTAATTAAAGTAATCCTCCTCTAAATGATTTGTTATGAGTTCATCCTCCCAAATGAAGTATTGATCACCAAAGATCAGCTTTAATTAAGAAAGAAAGTGAGAATGTGTAAGAAATAGAGTGTGAGAAAGAGTTTTAGGAAGTTGTGATAGTGAGAGAGGGTGAAAGAGGGGAGGGAGAAGGTTTAAATCAGATTTCCAAGTAGCCCAACGATCAAATTGACCATTGAATCATGATAAATCTCAGTCGTTGATTAATATCAATTGAAATATGACCGTTACTGACCGGTACAGGTCGGCAACGATCAAATTCCAACTGTTGCGACCCCTTGTATATACCGCTCGGCACAGGTCAGTTCGTGTCTCGGTCTTTTGTCGGACTAGTACATACCGCTCGTATTGTATCATTTCGGATGTTTCGTCAATCCTTGGTTTATAGTTATCTAATTTGATTGTATATAACCACAAAAAGGAGAAGAAAAATATTGGGCTAAAATAAGGTTTTTTTTTCATGAATTCCATTATTATTTTAGGATTTTTCCAAAATTTGATATGTATTGGATCCCACCTTGATTGGTACAATAACAATTCGCAAAATTTTTAACCATAGTATAGATTCACTTCAAAAAAATGTAAGGTGCTAATGAAGCACAAACATGTTGGACAAGGTGATACAATTAAAATGGGTGATGTGTGAAGAGATAGAGGAAGGGTGGGCTAAGACAAACTTATTATAAAGAACAATAAAAGACTCAATGGCACATAATATGACCACATTAATATATGCAGCCACATAAACCACATTTTAAAACCCTACAGATTATGCAAATTTACCAGTTTGAATGTACCACGAGCAAAAGAATATACATCTTTAATCTAATACTTGACATACCGAGATTCTCGGATGAAAAACGAATGCCTTGATGGTAGAAGTTGCTCCACCAAACTGTTATTCTTCATAGACATTATAAAATCCATTTCTTGCAAATCACACTTGACAGAAGACAACTACCACAAAATGCAGGAAAGGGAAGTGAAAGAATCAGATAGACAAAGAAACAAAAACATGCTTACAATAAACAAAAAGAGAACCTAATAACAGAATAATTTACCAGATGCATCAAATTAGCCATTCAAAAGTGCACAAATTGCTGCCACATAGGTAGTTTAGTTTTTCCTCTATCAATCGATAAAATTTGTTAATTCAAATTTCAAACCTTATATAAGTAAACAAGCAGGAATTTCCACTGTATCCAATTTTTCAGTTTAAGACATGATCTCGCCACCAAATACTTGGTAATTAAATTAATTGTTAATCAGTTTCAAGCAATCAAGAACATGTATTTTTCTTGCACATTAACTTTATTATTTGATAGAGTAGATTTGCTCCAGCAAACTGTTATCCTTGATTTTAATAATAACAAAGTTATTTAAGGCAAAGTTCATCGTACCGTAGTATATCGTTCGGCATGTTGGTACATACAAATCCGATAAGGGACCAGTATGAGCGATACATACCGGTTTATCGATATGCTCCACCATACCGTGTGTTGGTATATCAGTAATCGGTATGGTTCGGTACATACTGTACCAATGGCCAATCAATACACTGGTACGAACCAATAAGACAAATCATGATTTAAGGACTATATAAAACTCGAAAGCTTTCTAGAATTTGCCATGATAAATAATGCTTCAATTATGTATCATTTACTAAAGTTAATAAAACTTGAGAGGAAAGAGTTGGTAGTTCAAACCAAGGTTTTTAATTTCGAATGATACCGCCTGTACCGGGCAGCACCGTCGATTGGGGCTGTTTCCGCCCCGTTACCATGTGAAATCGGTCAATGACGGTCGATTTCAACCGTCGCCGCTCGTTACGGGGAGGTATAGCTGAGGAAGAAGGAAGAAGAGGGAGAAGAAAAGGGAGAACTTGGAGATCCGACGTTGCTCTCCTCGACGATCCTGATCCATCACCGCCCTCCCTCGTCGGACACCGCGGATGAGATGTCGCCTCCTCGTCTGAGGCGATGAGGCCTCAACGTCGTTGGTGACTTCTCCTCATCCGCACAAGGAGAAGAAGCCTCGGCGACGTCGTCAAGGCTTCGCGAGGAGAAGAAAACACTTCTCCCCACGTGGGGAGAAGAAAACGCTTCTCCCCATTGAGGCGACATCGCCTCGACAACGTCGCCTTTTTCTTATTATTATTATTATTATTATTATTTTTTTTTTTTTTTTTTATTATTATATATATATACATACACACACACACCGAGCAGTATGCTAGAGTGTACCGCTCGGAATACTCGTACCGTACCATACCGAGCTGAGCTCGATACTCCGGTACAGTACGAAATTGCAAACCTTAGTTCAAACATAAGCAAATTAACCTATTTCAAGCGTGATCAATCAAATTCAACATGAAAAGTTATAATCATGTTTTATGATCATGTGTAACAAAAGCCAAAATCTGCTGACTCAAAGCAATACAATCATTCTTATTTACATTAAGTTACATTCTGAATTTGGCCCATCACACAGCTATAATCAGGAGTTGCCATGATGAATTTGAAGTGACTACCAAATAAATCAGCACTAACCTCCAAGATTAAACTATAATAAACTGATGGACTAGTGTAACATACTTTTGTTGTACATCATCAATAAGTTTGAACTTTTAAGTTGAATAAAACCACAAATTTGTAAAGAAGCATCTAACATGGCCTGCAGAAACTACCAAAACCATTCCCATCCTGATCAGTGTTAAAAGCTCTAAGCGCTATAAGGCGGCAAGGCCTTGTATAGCAAAGTGCTAGGTGCTCACCATGACACTTGCCCGAAAAAGTAAGGCGCTTATCGTAAAAACACTATGAAAAGGTGAAAACATTATTATCGAAACAAATTTAAATCAAAATATGAGTTATATTATACATGCAAGATGTTACCACCAAAACATCAAATTAAATAATCAAAAAATATAATTATATTGGTTCATATCTAAATAACAAAAGAAAAACAATTCAAATATCAACCAGTCCTAGACTTTAATGATCACCGAAGGTCCATCACATTTGTCATCATCCTTCATGTTCTCTTCTTTTTCACCTAATCATGAAAACAACCTCTTTAAATATTTAAAGTTAAAGCTGCATACATTGACCCTCCCTATAGTCTACATTGGTGAGAGCCTCGTGCACTAGGTACACTTTTATTTTTTTTAATCTCTTCTTTTTCACCACAATCAACTTCCTCCTCTTCAACATTTCGTTGATGCCTTTGCACTCACCTTTAGACTTCTTGTTTGGTGGATCTCCTTTGATCACTGATGCTCTTACTATACATCACCTCATGTCAAATTGTGATCATAAAAGAACAAATCATCTTCTGCATTTGACATGTTAACATCATCTCTCCACCCATCATATTAGTTTTCTTTTTTTTTTTATCCACCAACCAGTATTTGAATCATTAATATCATTGTTCCGGAACAATAACATTTTTTTTTTCCTCCACCAAACAGGAACAATGTTATTCCACAAGTCATGATGAAACAGTGCTTAATTGTTCTTAATATAAACCACACTATGTAGTCTTTAATGAACCAGCTGTTTTTCCTTTTATAAATATGTTGCATCAATATAAGATCTACTTAGCATTTATGGATTAGATAAATAATAAGAGACTCATGTATAGATAGTGTGTGGTATGCTTATTAGGCAGAAGCTTAGGCGAGACTCAGAGATGTTTAATCATCTAGCGCCTCAACTGAAGCACTCGCCTAGTACCTAGTAAAACGCACCTTGTCTTTCCTTGTCTGAGCACCTAGGTGAGTGCCCAAATGCCTCTTGACAACATTGATTATTGTCATGATCAAACAAATTTAATACAAAAAAAGACTTCAATTGTCAAGGGACCATCAAAATTAGTTCCATGCCCCCATGAAACCATGGGATCCCACTAAGCTTCTGCCTTATTCCAATAGTTCTAGACTACATATGAACCAATTGGACCATTTCTGTCCAATCCTAGAGATCCTAGGTGATGCCATGCATCCTTTACAACAATCCAATTACATCATACGATTTTTTACCAGTCTAGATCAATTTCCTACCATAAAGAAAATAGGGGGGAAAAACTTCAATCCCATAGTTGATCCTGCCTAAAATCTAATCCTGATGCTAATCTTGAAACTGATCAAAAACACAATCTTGATCCAACAAAGGTTTTCCTCTATAGGCAAGAACATATAAATAGATTACAATAACATCAAATTAGAATATGTTCAAGGCATGAAGAAAATAGCATCAAAAAGAAGTAGCAAGATAAAGGGTGATAAGAGTAACAGTCAGATTCATATAAGAGTGAAGCTGGACATGGCTATATAAATGTCTCTTTAATATTTAAATACAGTTACCCAAAGTTTTGTGGACATGGTAACAATAGGGGTTATGGCCTAACTATATTTTTTAATATAGGATTGAATATACCAATATTAACATTTGTTATTTTATTTTTTATATGCAGTAATTTTTTTTTTATGCATCCTTGTTTTTCACATTAGCCTTAAAATATTCCAATATATGAAATGTGATTTATAGATTTCTATAGTTTCTTAATTATTTGTTTCATGTTATCAAAGATTTACATGATATTAACAATTCTATCTGCCTGAATCTTATTTGAATCTATATCCTTTATATATCTAGTTTGTACTTGTATACCTCTTATGTAAATTTGGTTATAGAAATTAGTACTCGTTTGATACCTGTATCCAGACTTATATCCACTGATTAAAAGTAGATACAGGTATGACTTTTGAGTTGTCTAATCAGTATTCATTTTTTTTGTTCAGCCATATGCCTTATGTGATATTCAAATATTTGCCCTTACAAAACCACAAACCATATTTCCTAGATTGCTGATATCATAATTTTAAAATTTATTTAATCTTGATGGAAAATGGACATAGTTAATCTTGAAACATAAAAAGAACTGATTTCACCTGAACCTTCAAGATCCCCAGCCAATTTAAGAAGATAAAAAGGAGGAACAAAAGAATTAAGGCTATACAAGTTATGGTGAATAGGTCAGCATCTCCAGCAATATTGATGCCAAGACATAATGTTGGCTCAATGCTGTTTTCAATAAACCATCAGACAAGTATGTACTGGTTTGTACATTATTATTACCACCGATATACTTCAAAAAACTATTAAAATATTTTATTGTTTGAAACATTTTTGGAGCTTTGACTGTTTGATACACCGCTTTAGTCCCCAACAGCCCAACCATAGTAGTACCATAAGCAGGGAATACCACAAGACTTCAGATCATAATTGATGCTATCCCATTAAGTTGTGTGACTTGTCAACACCATCACTTCTTACTGCAAGATTGTAGAAGCCAAACAGATCAAGAACACACTCCCCAAAGAATATGCCTATTTTTTGTTTAAGCAATGGGCTATAAAATCTAAATTCTAAAACAACCAGAAAAATGAAAAGCTACAATAGACTTGAACCTTGCAAAAGATGACTATCCCAAGCTATGAAACCATGGCTCCAAACTTTCAGTTGTTCATATTTTGTCATATTACTTCTCTAGTTTCAAATGAATTAACAAATTTGTTTTTTTAACTTTTTATCACCATTGGCCATTATGATCAGATTATATGTGGATTCCTAGAATAGTCAGTAGGATATATATATGTACACACACACACACACACACACACACACACACACACACACACACACACATATATATATATATATATATATATATATATATGTATATGTATATATGTACATATATATATGTATGTATAAATATGTATGTACATATGTACATATGTATGTATGTACATATGTACATATATATATATATATATATATATATATATATATATATATATATATACACAAACACATACATATATATAATATCATGCTTATCATAGAATACCATTGAATTATCTTAATGGACTCATAAAAGTACATACTAAAGAAACCTATTTTATGAATTCCAGCAAATACCACACTATTATAAAGATTCAGCAGATATAAAAAAATCTTTCACTTAATCCAACAGTGATCAGGACACAGACTTATACAGAAGAATTTTAAAAAGAAATTTGTGAATAGTGAAATGACCAAAAGAAGGTTAGGGATCTTAAAAACCATAGTCCCAATAAAAGTTAATAGCACCAAAAATATAACTATATGCAAATGAAGGCTGAAGACTAATAAAATCCTGAGACAATGAAACTATATAGTTAAATACCGTAAAATTTTGAAATTATTTTAAGCAAAAGATATTTAATATTTTAATTGTCATGTAGATGAATAAATTAAAAGTATGAAATAGACATTTAGTTTCATAATACCATAATCCTATAACACAGCAGATGCTAAACAAGAAAAACATCCAGGTTCACTCAATCTTCAAATTGTGAATACAATAAAATTTTTTGCATTCATGAGTAAATTCATGAAAAATCAGAATGGACATCAAGTCAAATGCTTACCATGAAATAATATATTAGAAGGGAGACCGCAGAACAAAGTTCAGAACAATCTGATCTTCTGTTTATTTTGTATAGACCAACAAAATCAGCAAAGACAAGGAACATACTGGGAAAAACCACCGGAAGCTGGTAGATATAAATAATAAGAATACTGAAGCAAGCATATAATAGGAGAGGCCTCCACCACCTTTGAGTGTCGTAATTGATGGAAAACATCATGACATGAAAATTTATATGTCAGGATCCATTATTATGTCATTTAAAATAATTGAACATAACACCACAAACAGGATGGTGTGGAATGCTCACCGAAAGAGGCCAAGAAAGTTGCTAGTTAGAGACCAATCAACAATGCCAACACAGCTACAAACAAAGAAGGGTAGAGATATCCAAGAGGGATGACTAATACCCACAACCAACTGCATGGCTGGAAGAACTAAGCAGCAGACCACCCTTAGGT
This sequence comes from Musa acuminata AAA Group, assembly GCF_036884655.1. Lineage (NCBI taxonomy): Eukaryota > Viridiplantae > Streptophyta > Magnoliopsida > Zingiberales > Musaceae > Musa > Musa acuminata. The sequence goes on along the minus strand of NC_088330.1, from coordinate 21,743,458 downwards.
GATAGCCTTCAAATGGAAACAGAAAAAAATCAATCTCCAACCATTATAATACAGTTATTGACATTCATATATAAGAAACAGATGTTAAGAATGGTCCTGATTAGTTGATTGATGAAAAGAACTAATATTGTAGCTCCAAATTATAATATAAAAAACAAAAATGTAGATATCACATAGAAGTAGCAGACATTTGCCAATCAATTCACAAATGTCGCAAGATTTATTTCCGCTTCAGAAAAAAGGAACAATTTTTCTCTTATTTGATATATTATGAAAATTTCCATTAGCTTATTCATATTTCATAATTCTCTTTTTAAATATTTCAAAAATGAGCTTATATTTTGAGGAAATAAAATTATTGTGCCCATATGGTAGTATGGAAGGTGATAAATTGTTATATCATTTCAGTCATAGTACCAACTCAAGTTCTCTAAGTATGGGAAGCATCAGCTGGTCTATAAAGGTCATATTTGCTTTTTTTCCTCAATTAGTCACTTCTTAATTAAGTTAAACGTAAACACAAATCCTCCATCCTTTTAGAAAGATAACAGAAAAAAGAAAAAGAGTATGTTTATTAATGAATAAGCACATGACATCTTTGTTTCTGTCTCATGAGGTATCAATAAACTTTCTCCTCATTATTGCAGTCATCCACATCCTGCGATGTCAGTGTCTCCTCTAAACTTGAATAAACACTAAAAGCTGCAATCATATTTGCATGTTCTACAGTAGATAAAGATGACAGACACTAGAAAATTTTCTATGATCAGAAAAAAGTCAAAAACACAATTTCTTTTCAAAATATTCACCATTAGTTGCTAAATGAGGAAAGATGAATGTGAAGGACATATTTTCATTCATGACACAGCTCATTCTTCAATTATATAAAACTCAGCTATCACAACATTCATGTTACACACAGACATCTAGACATAAGCATTCACCATCATCATACAATGATAAATATGAGGAATCCATGACACATGGATGGTGGACACCTTGAAAAACACACCAAGATGTAGTCATAAAGTTGTTATATATCTAACACACCTTGAAAAGCAGACAACGACACACTAATCCAAGCTCCATATGTTGCAGTGTATGACATGATTTTTTATGCCATCAACAGCAGAATCACTATAGACAATTTTGAGGTCCAACAAACAAGACATCTTCCAAATGATAATTGGAAGTTGAATGCTGGGTCAGTCAAAAGTTTCTGGAAAGCATAACCATTACGACAAATTGCATTTATCAAACAGATACACCACTTGATGCTTTATCAAATTCACTATTTTGAACACCCACTGATTCTAACCAAGGTCTGCCATACCGAATCGTATCGCCCGGTACGGGTGGTACGTACCGGCCCGACAGGCTACCGGTAAGCGGACCGCCCGCTACCGGGCGATACATTCAAAAAAACCTCGTATCGGATGATACGAGGTAATATCAGGCGGTAACGATCGAAATTTCGACCGTTACCGCCCGGCACAACTCGGTAACGGTCCATTTCGACTGTTACCGCCCGGTACCACTCGGTAACAGTCGAAATCGACCGTTACCACACTGTAGCAGTGCTACAGTGCTCCAACGGCCCTTTCTCATTCTAGTTAAGCCATTCTTCTCACCTCTATTTAAGCCAAAGGGGAAGGCAGTAGCATCAGTTGCATCGTTAGAAAGAATCGAGTCAGGCGACGAGACACCTTCACAATCACATTCTCTTTCTCGCTCGGTCCAGAGACATGATAGCAACACGGACAGTAGTGCCTCAACAGATGATGGCGGTGATGCCGGGCAGTCGTTGGTCTCGTCTACACAACTTGAGAGTGGTGAATGGACTGAGAAGCAATATTTTATACATGTCACTCAAGATTCAGATCATGGAACTCGACAAGGTACTGGTCAAGTTTATGCGCGGAAGGGGAAGGGGAAGGCAGTGGATGAATATGAACAAATGCGACAGAACATACATGATATAGACACAAAAAGAGGCTCACCGTATTCACAGCCATCGTATTATGTAGAATCATACGGGCAACAATAATCTGGTGATAGTTGGTCATCCTTCTCTGAGCAACAGTATGATACAGAACAGCAGATCAGTAGCGAAAGGAGAAGCTCTGACATTCACCAATATATGCCTCAAGAGTTGCCTCGGACAAAGATGATTCATGACGATCAGTCTACGATCAGCACCACATTGATGCATCAATGGCAGACGATGTATCAATACACTATGTCACGGGATCAATTTCATGATTGGGTCCAACAAACGTATCATATTGATATGTAGATGTATCAGATCGAGGACCCCGATCCACCACCTGTGGAGGCCCATCGTTCGTTTTGGTGGTAGAATCAAGTACTCAACAATCAGGTATATCTACATATGTAATTATTTAATTCATTTGAATTTTAGAGTTTATATTGTAATAAAATAGTCTAACAATTCAACTGATTTTTCTGTAGATATTTCAATCTATAACGAGCTGAAATACGAACCTCGAACAAGACTACCTCAAAGCCCGAAAAAGATATGTGATACTATTCTTACCTAATTTACATTAATTTTGCTAAACATATACTATTACTATATTTATTTGTAACTTGAAAACCCTATCTTAACTTTTTTTTTTATTTTCAAGTATTTTCGGAGGGTTAAATCTGTGAAATCAGGTGTACCGCTCGGTACACCGTACGGTATCGTACCGAGCCCAGGTCGAAACACCAGTACGGTACGCTAATGCGAACCTTGATTCTAACAACTGCATATCAAAACTAACCCATGAAGCAAAAACTGGTTCCCACAGGGTCATATATCAACTTAACAATGAGCAAATAGGAGACCACAAACACAAACATCAAGAAAATACCAGCCAGATTACCACATTCAAACATAAATGATGTAGCAATGCAGAACATAATAGGACAAAAGAATAAATCGATACATATCTTCCAGAATAATTTGTATTCAGAATCATAAGCCTTTTGGGGAAAAAAAATTGCAAAACAATACTTAAACAGAAGATAAATGATCAATAAAATAAACTCAAATAGGCAAACCTATATTATTAGTTGCCGATAAAAAGTTTAGCCAACAAGAGTCTTGATGGAATCTATTGCTGAGGACTTCAACTAAAGCAACAAAAGCTGCTGATATTTGTATAATAACAAAGTAAATAACAGATGTCGATCCCCATGGCTGGTCTCTGCATAAAAGTGCAATAATGATCATCAACTAGAGCAACTCTAGCCAAGGTAATAAAAGTTTGTTTTTTGAAGCAAAGTTAAGGTAATAAAAGTAGACAAGATTACATTAATAACTACATATGTTGTGAAAGACAGCATATATGAAAGGGAGACTTCAGAAGATGATGCTCATATCATACAGTTATTCTGTAAATCACAAATGCTGGATTGAATGAAATATGGAACTACTGTAGTATATAGCAGAACAAGTACACTAATCAAAGTATCAAACTATTCCAATTGTGCAGTGATCAAGGGTGATTTGCATCTTTTGATTTTGCTAGTTTAAATAATAAAAAAAGTTTTTAAGAGGCTTATATTTGTCCGTGAAGTAACATTCGTACAGAGACAAATGACTGCATACAATTCAATTATGCAAGGTAGTCTAGATGCAACAGCACCTTAAACAAAACCAACAAGCAATATCCCATTACATGTTAGACAACATGCCAACAACAATATGCTGAAATTGGACAAGTCAATGAACAAAAACAGAATAACAAGGTGCATTGCACAAGCTCAAGAAATGAAAATAGCTCATTTAGTAACAAATGAGATGAAATATTGGAAGTTTGTAACCAAGTCGCATCTAAGTGATTTTAGACTCATTACTAACCATCGGCATAAACAATGGTCAATGGGATCTTATCTAGGAAATTTCACTAACTCAAATCTTCAGCAAGTGTGAAATTTGACTTTTCTTTTATGCACTGGCACTATAGCGGCTATCATGTGCAGAACCAATGAAAATCATCTAATATGATGAGTGACATTGAGCATGAATTCTGATTTCCTTGAGCTTCACTATTTGATATTTGTAAATATAGAACTTCTGCAAGCATTTTCTTCACAACATACTATTCAAGTATTCATCACTGTTGACAATAAAGAAAAAGAAAACACTCAGATTCTCAGGTGCTTATTTCCAGGCAAAAGACATATGCATGCACCATTTAACAATGTACACCTAGAATTAAAATAAGAGTAGTCATACCTGAGATGAACTCACACATAAAAAGAGTATATTACAAAAAATCATTCTTCCTGCTAATGAACTAGAATTTTACTACCTGATGGCAATTTGGATTTGAAAATGTGCAATAGTCATGCATATGTCTTAAAAGGTTCACACTCTAGGAGAATCCAGACATCTAAATTAATGGCTAGTGGGGTCCAATCAAAATGACAAGCTTTGTATAAGTATTCAACGTCACCAGACATTTGCATTTGTAAATTAGACATGCCATCGCTGGACCAGGAATTATATTGTCAATAGACTCAGTACCAATCACTATGATACAAACATACACATCCACGGTTAAATAAGTGCATTGTGTCATACTAACATTTAAGAGCCGTCATCTAATTCATTAATAAGAATGTAGCTCAACCCTGCTATAGTTTATTGTCTGTCCTCCTTTTCTCCCTATCATATATGCACACATTCTTATGTATTCCTAATTGTTCCAAATTTTAGTTCCACAAAGTTTTCTTAAATTCACAAAATGATCTCACAAGAACAAATGTCCATAGCTTAAAATTTTGCTTATATGCTTTATTCCAACAGAAGGTTCTGAGTGAAACTTGTCACAATTGGAAAACTTGGCAAATGAGAACCACATATACCCACAAACCAGTTGTACAAAAACATCTCTCATATTGACAAACACGTTTTAGACCTCTATTGAATATAAAAATAGAGATACCAATCTGAAAGCCCTTCAGATGAACAAAGAACCAAAGCGATGTACTGATGCCCATCGTGCTTTTCAAGACTAAAAATAACTCAATCATGCCTTTAAAAATTTATGAAACGTTTATTGCATTAACTTTGGTTCTATGACTAGTAAGACTAAGGTTCTGCTTCTCCATTAAAAGACATTCCCTCACTTTGAAAATATTAGAATGTTTAAAGCAAGGCTCACCTTTTCAAGTACCTGACCCGTCTCAATGATCTATCGGACCAATATGTACCAGTCAATACCAATGTACCAACACATGATACACCGGTATGTACCAGTGTTTCGGTGAGAAAGAAAAAGAGGGAGGAGAGGAAGGGGTGGTAGAGGAACAGAGGAGGAAAGAAGAAGGAAGAAGAGGTAGCGATGGAGGAGGCGGAAGAAGAAGGAAGAAGGAAGAAGAAGAAAGAAGAGGAGAAGTGGTGGCGGCGACGACGAAGCGGCAGTAGCAATGGCAGCAACAGCAAAGTGGCAATGAGGCAACAATGGTGAAGCGATAGCAAGGCAGCAGCGGCAAAGATACACTAGCAAGGCAGCGGCAAGGGCAGCAGCATCGTACACGAGAAGAGGGATCGCGTTAGAGAGCCCTAATTTTTTTTCTTTTTTTAATGCTGAGTTGCACAAGGCTCCACCACTTTTATGATTTTTTTTATTTTTTTAACTGGACCACTCGAAATGGGGGTGATCCGCATATCGGCCCATGCCCAACCAATACGTACCACCTGTATTGTACCATTTCGAGTGGTACAGCAGTCCTTGGTTTAAAGGTTGGTCCTTCATGCTCCAGAAAGGTGTTACATTAGTGGCCCGCCATGCACTTGCACTTATGACCTATCACAAAGAACTATATTAAAAAACAGCATATTTTTTAAGATTAGAATTTTAAATGAGCAAAACCTAAAATACTGAGTGGATCATTATCTAAAAGAATATGAGAAAACAGCAGATTGAACAGCTAAAAGTAAACATAATAAGTTCAAAAAAATGGTCCTATAGCTTGGTTGTCATGCAGCCATGTGATGGAGAGAAAATATTTAGTTGACTTCTCTCTCACTAATATTCATGCTGACAAGTAGCAATATACTTGTGTCTCTCTAAACTGATGCAATCAATCAATAGTAAATTTCCCATGGATTTTAAAATAAAAAAATAAGACTAAGATAGCTGACTTCCACAACATCAAGGTGCTTGTTAGAATGTCAGAAAAAACTATGTTTCAGACAAATTATTAAGAATTTGAATTTCAAGCATTTAAGAATTGAGATCTCAGCCATCAGGTTCAGTATAGAACAAATTACACATAAAGACCAGAACTATAAACCAAGAAGATCGATATTAATGCCAAAATCACCTTACTAATCCAATTAGCTTGGCCCAATAAGCATCTGCTATAGGCCATTTGTCCCCTTCAATACACCAAACAAGATGAAAAATCATTTGCCCTAAGAGCATAAGCATTGAAAAGATGATTGTACAGCATGCTGTGGTATATACTGTCCAAGAACTGAATCCTGCCAAGCCAAAAAACCAGAATATAACATAGAGAATATTATGCTAGAACCAACTATATTCTTTTCAAAGCTACTAAGCAAATAAATCTGTACCATGATAAGTAAATTAAAATACTCCATCAGGACTAAATTTGTAAATTATTTCGAAAATAACACCGTCCAGACAAAAGAAATTGCAAATTTTCTGAATGCAAAAGGCATAAATTTATTCAGAACAAATTCACAACAAAGCAGTAATTGAAGGCATAGTTAGAACTTAGAAACCTCCAGCATCAGATTAACTTAAGACTCTGTGTCAGCTAAAAGCAACTAAAGTACATAATTGAACTAAGATACAATAGCAAAGAAAATAAACATTAACAGCTTGATGATTCCCCTCACTTCTCTAAAATGACAAATCCTATATGAAAATTCAATTTGCCATTGACAATTTAAGTTATGTATTGCTACTTATACCAGATAAGTCCATAACAAATAAGGACTCGTTTATCCAACATATAAGGAAGATAATCATATTCTTCATACATTTTTAAATTTGGCTCACAACAAGAAAATGAAATAATAGAATGCATGGCTTCGTTAAAAAATGTGTCCACGATAAAAACCTTATTTTATGTCATTGATGAAACAGAAACTACTAAGGCCCCCATTCATTCCATAAAGATGATTATGGTAACTAATTACTACAATAATGTATAGTTTTATCGAATGATTTGAACACCGTACCATACCCCTCGGTACGGGCAGTACGTACCAGTCCGCTAACAGACCGATACACGAACCACCTGCTACCGGGTGATATCAAGTATTTGGCCCTGTATCAAACAATACGAGGCTGTACCGGGCTATAATGGTCGAAATTTCAATCATTACCGGCCGGTACCAATCGGTACAGGTCAAAATTCTTTGTTTATGTACGAAAGGGGAAGGGGAAGCTAGTGGATGATTTTGAATAGATACGACAAAGCCTACACGATGTAGACACAGAACGAAGCTCATCGTATTTATAGTCATCGTATTATAGAGAATCTTACGACCAACAGTAGTACGGTGATAGTTAGTCATACTTTTCTTAGCAAAAGTATGATATGAAGCAGCAGATCAGTATTGAAAGTATAAGTTCTGACATTCACCAATACATGCATTAGGAGCTGCCTCTGACACATGTGATTCATGACGATCAACCTACGATCATCACCATATTGGTGCCTTTGACACATGTGATTCATAACGATCAACCTACGATCATCACCATATTAATGCACCAATGGCATACGGTGTATCTGTTGAATCTCAGATTTTGATGATGAAATCAATTAATGAATTAATAATCTAATCCATATGTTGAGATAAGTGATGCAGGACTAACTACGATCATGAAAAAGGCAAAATAATTAATGAAGAATCGAATGTTGGGCCGGAGTCAATGATCGGGCATCGAGCCGGATAAATCGAGGGATACACCGAAGGATCGGACAATGCAATGAGAGTTCGCCGAAAGCTCGCCGGAAGATCGTCGGGAGCTCGCCGAAAGCTCGCCGAGAGCTCGCCGAATGTTCACCGAGAGTTCGTTTGAACAATTGATGTGCCGGACAACTTAGATTGCTTGTATCGTAAATTGTTTTAGCCTTAACTATCGTAGTTAGGACTTTAATTTGAGTTAGTTTTGGGAGAAATCCTACTAACTCAATTAGGGGCCAATTAGGCCTAAAACAAGGCTGAATTAGGTTGGTTGGATGGCCCATTCAGCCACTTGGAGTCACGTCAGGCGATGGCACCGCCTAGACTGGGCGGTGGAACCGCTTGAGGCTCGGCCTCCCAAGTGGTCTGGGTGGTGGTACCACCGATAGTTAATGCTGCCAAGCGATGGTACCGCCCTATCAGGCGATGGTACCGCCAGAGCCCAGTCTCCAAGGCTCTGTCAGGCGATGGTACCACCAGTACCCTGGAAACCCAGGATGAAACACTTTTTGGCTCCATTTTTTAAAACATTGGGGCCTATAAAATCCTCACTCTTTCCTTCATGAAAGAGCAACGAAAGTGTGAACAAAAGTCCTGAGATTTTGAATTGTAAAAGTGCTGAAAAAGTGCTAAGTGTCCTCTTCCTTCTTTCGCTTTGTGATCATTCTAAGAGAGGTGTGAGGCTTGTAAAGGTTGTCTTCTAAACTTGTGAAAAGAAGAAAGATTTATAAGAGGGTAGTTGGTCTTCGCCCATTGAAGGAAGATAGTTAGTGATCGTCGGTGGTCTCGGAGAAAAAGGAATCGGAAGTGGACATAGGTCACGATGACCGAACCACTATAAATCCGGTTTGCACTTTCTTTCTGCGTTTCATTGCTATTACATTCTGAGTTAATTGCTTAGTTCACTTACTCCAAGTCAAGCACGCTTTCATTATCATTTTCGCTCGGTACAGTACGATACAGTATACCGAACGGTATATATATATATATATATATATATATAATTCGACGACATCGCCTTGTTTTTATATATAAAATATTTTTTAAATATTTTTTATATATAAAAGATTTTTTATATATAAAATATTTTTATAAAAGACGACATTGCCGAGGCGACACGACGTCGCCTTTTTCGGTGACGTCACCAAGGCGACGCGGCGTCGCCTTTAATATATATATATACATATATATGTATATATATACATATATATGTATATATATATACATATATATATATATATATATATATGTATATATGTATATATGTATATATGTATGTATATATGTATATATGTATATATGTATTTTTTTTTCCTTCTCCGATCGACGGCGAGGTCACCGAGGCGACGCGACATCGCCTATATATATATATATATATATATAGCGTTCGGTAACGACCGGTCCGTGTACCGGTCAGCTGACGGATCGATACGTACCTGATAAGACCCTAGGGTCTTATCATGGGAGAAAAGGGAGAAAAGGGAATGATCACTTCGAGGGGATCGGCCACCTTGATCATTTCGAGGGGATCGACCTCTTAGGGTTTTGTCAAAAGACTGAATAATATTATTTTATTATCTCCCAAGAAAAACGGTTACATCACTATTTATAGAGTTCCACCCAGAGTCCACCAGGACTTGAACTCTAATAATAAATAAATATTAAATAAACCTCTACCTGAATCTAACTGAACTAAACAAACTCAATAAACAACTGAACTAAACAGACTCAATAAACATTATTCAAAAGCTCAGAAAAATGGTCTTAACAATTCCTCCCTCTTCAAATCAGCCTTGTCCTCAAGGCTGAGCAGCATCAAATTCGGGGAGCTTCTCTTTTAGCACTTCAGTCATAGGCTATCTGCAACGCATCACAACCCGTTGATCAAGTAAGTATGGTCTCCACTTTTTGATAGTGTAAGCAACAGGTCGGTCTTTCAATGTAGTAATCATTACAAGAAACTCCTGGCCCTGTACAATTAATTTTATCTTTGAACATTTGCTATCACAAGTTAAAATTCGTCCCTCAGCGATCTTTACTTCGAATCTGTCACAGCCTTCAATGTGGTGGGTCAATCGATCAATAGTTTCACTGTCCATAAAATTGTTAGTGCTACCAGTATCAATCAAAACTATAACATGCTGATATTCCAGAGTTCTACCAACTTTTATAGTTTGTGGGTTAGAGTGGCCGGTTAATGCATGCATTGTATGTATGGTAGATCCAACATCTTCATTAGAATCTATACCTTCATGATCGGAGTCCACACTCTTAGCTTCTGGTTTCTCTCCAATTGGTTCAATCATCAGAAGTTGCTCTTGTTTACATCGGTGCTTCATACTCCACTTGTTATCATAGTACAAACCCCTTGCTGATCTTTCCTTGAATTCTTCTTGGGTTAGTCTTTGGGTGTCAGGGTTTCGATTGGGAATAGATGGGGCGGGTGGCTTGTTGATCATCTGGTTGTTGTCACTTATGTTTCCATGATTTTCCCTACTAATTTTTTTCTCATGTAGATATGCGAATGAGATCGCAACCATCATAGTGCGAGGTTGACGAGTCTTAACTTCACACCAGATATCTAGATTAAGTCCTTCGATAAATGTTCTCACCAGTTGTCGTTCAGACCAATCTCTGGCTTGATTTGACAATCGTTCAAATTTGTTTTGATATTCTAACACTGTAGAAATCTGACAAATTTTGGCGAGCTGCCCATCAACATTCTCGTACTCAGATGGTCCAAAGCGAATAAAAAGTCCTCTCTTAAATTGCACCCACGAGGGGACTCCGTGGCAAGTTTCGTACCAATCATACTACCGGATTGCATCTCCCTCTAGTTGGATTGAGGTTATTTCCACCTTGGATTCTTCTGGAGTTCTGTAAAAACGAAAAAAAAAATTCTGCCTTAGAGATCCAACTGGTCAGATCTCCATCTTCCCATCTCGGAAATTCCACCTTCATGTGTGAGTAGTTTGTGTCATAGTCTTGGGGTCCTTTTCCTGTATTTCCATATCTGTGCAACGTAGAACTTGAGCCCCCATCTTGTTGAAATTTGTTGAGACTCTCCAGTAGGCTCTTTTTGAAATCATTGTTTCTTGCAGTCGATTCTCAACTCTGATTTCCAATGCTTTCATTTGTGCTTTCATTGAGTTATCGGTGGCCATTGCGTAAGACTGCAAATCTGTAATCTCAACTCCTGTTTCTGGTGTCAGGACTAGGGCATTAATCACTGCCCTATTCGGTGTTGTTGTTGTGACGCGGTCGGTGGCAACACTGTGGGAATGAAGGGTTGCTGCGAGGATGCGAGAATGTAGCTACGGTCGTTGCGTGGGAGGCAGCGATGCTTGTTGCGGTCGTTGCGTGGAGGGATCACTGCTGCTGAGGGCTGGGAGGCAGCGATGGTGGTGCAGCTGGGGGTAGCGCCGCCAAGGACTCACTGCTGCAGTGGCTACGACGGCGCGAATGGAAAGCAGCATTGCTCTGTCTCTATGGCACTGCGGAAGGAGGCGTTGGTGACGCCGAGGGATCGCGTGCGGTTGAGGAAACAACGGTGGCTGCGGCGGTCGTGGTTGCCTTGTTTTGATCACCGTGAGGGATAGTCGAGCGACTGCGGCTGCCACCCAAGGGGAGGCAGCGATGGTGGCGCGGTTGGGGGCAGCGTCGTCGACGGTAGAAGCGACGAGGGGGTGGTCCGCTGGCTGCGAAGTAGCGGCCGTTGGGTCATAACAAGGATCGACGGGGGGCGACGGCAACAAAGGGAGCTCTGTTTTTGTCGCACCGCAGAAGGAAACGTTATTGCCGGGGTTGAGAGGCAGTAGTGGCGGTGCGGTTGGGAGCAAGGTCGTCGAGGGCGAGGAGCAGCAAGGGGCGCCGAGGCTAGGCGCTGCCACTGTCCGCTGGCCGGAAATAGCGGCGGCGGCCCTTTCTCAATTGCCCTGTTTTGGTCGCCGCGAGGAGGGGAGGTCGAGCGTCTACGGCTACGACCCAAGGGGAGGCGGGCGACGGTAGAGAAGGAGGCAACGGTGGTGGCACGGTTGGGAGCAGCGTCACCAACGATCGCCAAGGAGGGGAGGTTGAGCGGTTGCGGTTGCGACCCAAGGGGAGGCGGGCGGCAGTGGAGAAGGCGGCAGCGGTGGTGCGTGGCTACGACTTCTTCTTCCTCTCTTCTTTTTTTTTTTTTTTTTTTGACTGATAACTGCAATGAGAACACCGAGGATCGCTGCTCTGATACCAATTGATAAGACCTTAGGATCTTATCATGGAAGGGGAGAAAAGGGAATGATACTTCGAGGGGATCGGTCTCCTTGATCGCTTCGAGGGGATCGGCCTCCTAGGGTTTTGTCAAAAAACTGAATAATAATATTTCATGGCCTCCCAAGAGAAACGATTACATCACTATTTATAGAGTTCCACCCAGAGTCCACCAGGACTTGGACTCTAATAATAAATAAATATTAAATAAACCTCTATCTGACTCTAACTGAACTAAACAAACTCAATAAACAACTGAACTAAACAAACTCAATAAACATTATTCAAAGGCTTAGAAAAAGGGTCCTAACAGTACCATCCGGTACGGGCAGTATTATTCGAAACTGCATACCTTGGTATTTAGAACCTTGGTTTTATCAAATAAATCTGTAAGAACCATGGGGTTTAGTACAGTTTGTAGGTTATCGCCCACTAACTTGCAGAAAGCTCACCACCCAGTTTGAGTTTATTTTCCTTTTACAAATTTGACAGTTCACGTTTTTTAGGTTTTAATACCTCTTTATATTGGTTGATCTCCCTCCTTGCACCATCTGCCAGCCTAATACTCCCCTCCTCCTAATCCTCCTCAACCTCCACCTCCTCCTCCCCTCCTCCTCCACCCCCTTTTTCAATGTCCAAAAGTAAGCCAGCATATGGTATGTTGAAATGCTGGTACATACCAGGCCCATAGTGGTCCAGCCAACAATTGGTAGGGGGTCCAGTATAAATATTATAAAACCACAGTAAGTACTATTTTTTAAAAGTATATAAGAATTCCATTGCCTCTAAAAATGCATAAAAATTACAATAACTGTAAAACAAAAGATAATCATTTTAGATAGAAGACAACCAAAGGCCTACGAAATTAGATCCAATGGTAAAATAATTTCTTTCCATGAAAAAGGAAAAATCATCAATTAAAAAGAAAAACAATGGTAAGATAGCAAAAATGTACTTTCTCCAAGAAGGACTTTCTGAAGTTTTCAATCTAAGATTATTAAGAACCATGAACTACTACAGTAGCTCTAGAAAAAAAAAATTTCCATAACATAAACAAGAGGACTAGATTATTGTTATCATCCAGGGGTGGTCATTCCCAACCTGTACATGCCAACCCACCCAAAGATCAGGTTTCAGCAAGGAAATCCAGATAACACTGTTTGCATGCCCAAATCGGAATCTGATGGCACTCAAAATTTCCCTCGATGACCACTTGACGGTGATGAAATCTGCCGCTAGTTGCATGCCCAAATCAGCACCAAATTGAGCCTCCTCAAGGTTCATGATTTCTCGAGCGTCAACAAGACAGCCATATGATTTCTTGATTCATAGTTAAGTAAGATTCAGTGAGATCTAATGGATATATAATGATTAATACACCACAAATTTGGTCAAGATGTATAAAGTGAGGATAAAGGGGCTTTAAGGGCACCGGGAAAGGTCCATTTGTAACCCCTCCTTACTTAGTGTAGCACTTAAAAAAATGCAATCCTGGGTAAATAAATTACCTGTTGAGGACCTAAAATGTGCTGCCACTTGAATCAAAATCAATAAGACACTTTCTCACCAAATTTTGTCACATATTGAATGAACTTAATTTATTTTAAGATATGATACACATTGTTGTTAGAATCCTACGATTCAGTGATTAGGATCATACAATCTGAATAAACAAGACAATTTCTAAACAATCCTTATCCTACCTTGGATCAAATCCCATAGAATCATCGATCTAATTTCAATTTTTTTGAAAAAAAAAAAAACACATGACACTGACATACCACAGTGTACCACTCAGTACAAGCGGTACCAAGGTTTGACTTACTAATCCGAGTCTGTGTGCCAGTCGACCGCTAGCACGGCTCGCGTTTCTCTGTACCACCGTACCGACACATGGTACATCGGTGCGTACCGATTTTTCGACTAGGAAAAAAAAGAGGTTGAAGAGGAAGGTCCAATAGAGGAACAAAGGAGGAAAAAGGAGAAAGGAAGAAGGAAGAAGAAGAAAGAAAAGGAGGAGAAGAAGTGCAGCGATACCTAGGAAGCAGCAGCAACATCAAAGGGAAGCAATAGAATCACAACAGTGAAGAGGCGGTGTCGCTATAGCATCGCAACGACGAAGCGGTGAAGACGCAACGCCGCTGCAGCATCGCAACGATGAAGCAACAAAGAGGCAATGTCGCTGTAGCATCACAATGGTGAAGCGACGAAGAGGCAGCACCGCTGCAGCATCTAAGTGGCGAATCAGCCAAGAGGTAGCGTCGCTACAACAGCGAAGAGGTAGTGTCACTGCAACATCACTGCGGCGAGGAGGCAGTGTCATGGCTTCGTACACGAGAAGAGCTCTGATATGTTTTTTTAATGTTGAAATGGACTAGGGCCCACCACTTTTTGATTTTTTTTATTATTTTAATGTAGACCGCCCGAAATAAGGTGGTCCGCGTATCAATCCACGCCCAGACCGGTATGTACCGCCAAAATTACATCATTTCGGATGGTACAATAATCCCTGGGCGATACATACCCGTCCAACAGGGGATCGGTATGGGCGATACATACCAGTCTGTCGATACACCTCACTGTAACACGTGTCGGTATACCGATACGGACCGGTAAGGCGAACCATGCATGAGAGTATTCAACTTGATTGTCATACTCTAATAAATCAATTTTGTCTTGTAATTTTTTGGGTGTTGATAATGACAAGAAGATGAGGGAAGATGGAGAAACTATTTTTACAAGTTATTTGATAGAGATTATATAGGCAATTTACTTTGAGGTAGCACATATTCATAAGTATGGCAAACATATATTTGTTTATGGAATCAGAGATATTCATAACTCATAAGTATGGTAATCATATATTTGTTTATGAAAACAGAGCAAGTTAAAAAGCTTTAAAGAAAACAAAAGGGCAAGAGTATAGAACCTAATGGCGCTCCTATTATTATTTGTTGTCTAAGAAATCTACTTGTCATTTTGTTATTTATCAAAACTTTGAGAAGCAAAAAATGCCTGACTAATAAATATATATCATTTTCGTATTTATATCCATAAAAAAAAAAAAGATATTCATGTTGCTCAATTATAGAATAATTAAGCTAATGAAACATATTCGAATCAACCAAGAGGTAGTGTCGCCGCAACCGATGAAGAGGCAATGTCGTTGCTTCGTATGCAAGAAGAGCCCTAATATATTTTTTTTTTTAATGCTGAAATGGATTGGGGCACACCACTTTTTATTTTTATTATTATTTTAATGCAAACTGCTCGAAACGGGATGGTCCGTGTATCGGTCCACGCCCGGACCAGTATGTACCGCCAAAACTATCATTTCAAGTGGTACAGCAATCCCTGGGCTGTACATACCAGTCCAACAAGGGATCAATATGGGCGATACATACTAGTTTGTCGATACACCTCATTGCATCATGTGTCGGTATATTGATATGTACCGTACCGCCAGTGGATCGGTATATCGGTACGGACCGATAAGGCGAACATGCTTGACAGTATTCAACTTGATTGTCATACTCTAATAAATCAATTGTCTTGTAATTTTTTAGGTGTTGATAATGACATGAAGATGAGGGAAGATGGAGAAACTACTTTTACTAGTTATTTGATAGAGATTATATAGGCAATTTACTTTTTGAGGTAACACATATTCATAAGTATGGTGAACATATATTTGTTTATAGAATTAGAGATATTCATAACTCATAAGTATGGTAACCATATATTTGTTTATGGAAACAAATCAAGTTAAAAAGCTTTAAAGAGAACAAAAAGGCAAGAGTATAGAACCTAATGGCACTCCTATTATTATTTGTTGTTTAAGAAATCTACTTGTCATTTTGTTATTTAACAAAACTTTGAGAAGCAGAAATGCCTGCCTAATAAATTTAAATCATTTTCATATTGATATATATAAAAAAAGAGATATTCGTGTTGCTCAATTATAGAATAATTAAGCTAATGAAACATATTATGTTGGAAGAGAGTGATTCAACAAAGTCGTGATAAATTTTGAATCATTTTAGTATTAATATATAAAGAACAAAAGAGATATTTGTGTAGTTCAATTATAGAAGAATTAAGTTAATGAACCATATTATGTTGGGAGAGAGTAATTCAACAAAGTCTAACATATAAGACACATACTTCTGTAAATCAGTTTGATTTTGTGATTGAAAAAGAAATCATAGAAGTTGTTCATTAACTACGAAAATTAATGAAAAATGCAAAGAGAAAAATAAAGAATTGCAGATGGGTTCTATTGATGAAACCTATGATGGAGTTCTTAAGGATATATTATGGTGGGTTTTAGAAAAGAAAGGGATAATCTTTTAGCAAATTTAGCTATGACAAGAAGAAGTAAAAATATATATAGTTAAGACAAGTAGGCAGGAAGCTCTAAAAGTAAATGTTTTGCACATTTTAGATAAATACATTAATCATAGAATTAAAGCAGAATGCTGAAGTGCAGAGATCATCAGGACCTCCATGCAACTGTTGTATACCCCTTAGATTAAAAAGAAATTTCATAAAAAAGTCATATGAAATTGCATATAAAAAAATAACAAGTATATGATTGTCTGATAGAAAATGTTCAAGGAATTAAAGAAGCCCCATAAATATGGTCAAAAAGTGTAACAATATATATTCTGAAAGAGACTTACTGGATTAGAATATAAAAACTGTTGACATGAGATCAAGATGGCGTGTGAGAGGAAAAATCATACCTCCTCTTGGAGAAACAAATAGAATCGCAAAAAAAAGTAACATATCGATCAGAGAGATCAAATTCCAACCAAGCAAAGAAGCTGCAGAAAAACAATGGAAAGCTTTTATATAGCGAACCAATAAGAATAATCTACTAAGTTCATCATGACTTCCCATGATAATCAATAAACTGACAAATGAACATATGCAACTAATATACTTTCAAAAGCAGGGTGAGTTTGTCCTGAAGAATGACATCATTTTGAACTTTGGAAGTGTGGTACAATATTTTGCAGTTATTCCAACATAAATAGGTTGCACAAAGTAAACAGAGTTTTGATGAATGTTATAGAATGAATTAAATTTCTATTTTTTCAAATTATGTGTAAGTGCAAGGCCACATTCTCAAAGGCGTACATTAGATTTAAATTATGCCTTCTTATTTCACTTTGCAAGTGATGTCCTATCTTTAAAACATGTCCAACCAACCCGGCCACCTACATCTACTTATTTACAAGCATTATATTCAATAGCCTGCACAACAGCCTTGCTGTCTTACTCCTTCCCTAGTCTCCTTTACCCATAGAGACCAACAATCCATACGATAGAGTATCTGGTATCACTAGAGCACCAATCTACATTGGAGACAAGCTAAGTAACCTCAATAACAACTTAACTATTTAAGCATCCCATCAATTATTCTATTTCTCTACCCAAGTTCCAGGACTCCTGTTTGAACATGCTTTGGTTGTAAATTTTAGTGCTAACATTATACTCCTACTGATCAAGTGCGCTTTTATCAATTCCTCTTCTCCATAACTTTTATGTTTTCCGTTCCATTACCGACCCCCCCAAGCTTTAAAACACCAGTAGATTGTGAAAGTTTCATCAAGAGGTTTCATGGACGTAGCGCAGGAAAGAGTCGTGAACTTTTTCTTTTCTCAAAAGTCAAAACTATCCATGCAATCCACTCATCCATCCTTGAACTTTCTTGCTCTAAACTATCCATGCAAGCTCCGGATTCAGCTAGAAATTACCTTTTCGTTTATGGCAAGAAAAACCCTGCAGTAAATCAAAGCTCACACCAGCCTTAATTCTAAGCTACAGGTCTGTGGTAACCTAATATGCACCGCAAAATTCCGGTTAAAAACCTTACAAAACAATCGCACTCTAACAGTCAAACATCTAACTGATTAACAATTATCTTCTTCAACCAATCACTCCCTCGCAAGAAACAAAAACAATTTGACCCCGTCCGGGCAACTTCTCGAAACCGAATACGAAGCAATCCTCCGCAATCACGTGAGAAATTAAGTCATTGTCGTGAAAGCAACGGAAGCGAGAATGAAAATTCCGATGAATTACCTGCCAAGAGCAGCAGAGGCAGCAGGAAGCTGCCGAGAAAGCCACCCATCGGTGCTCTCCGAGTAGGAGATCGCCTTATCATCGGTCATGGAAGGCTGGTGGAATCCCTAATTCCTCTCAGAGACATTTAGAATCTTCCTCTTAAGAATTCGCTCCTCGGGATCAAGAGCTCGAAGGCGAGAACGAGAATCGAATCCAGGAGATGATGCTCGTTCTCATGAAAGGATCAAAGAGGGGATCGAACGCTTGGGGGCAATTTGGGATCCGGCCTTCAGTTTGGTCGGTCCAAAAGGGCATCCAGCGACTCCGAGGGGGACGTTGCGTCGTTGGAAGCAACTAAAATACCACTTCTACGTGTCTCTCCTACGCGACCTGTCTCCTGGTGGTCCCCACGTTTTCTATCCAACCATAAGCGAGGTACAATGGCACGTTACAATAAATAAGTAGAAATAGTATAAACACTGCGAAAAGACGGCAACGGTCTACTGGAGTTCGTCATTTCATGCGGACGTGCGTTCAAAAATTTCTATAACTACGTGAAATCTACCGTTCCGATCACGTGGACGGATGACTGGTGGGTAGCTGGGACCCGCCAGGTTGGCAGCAAATCGACGGCTGAGGGTGAGCCACGATGCTCATGGAATGGTTGATGCTTCTTCCTGACAACCCGGACACTAATGGCATTAACGTTGCTGCTCTGTTTCAAGAAGTAAAATGAAGTATTAGGAATCAAGGAACTGATGGAGATTATTTTTTGTTAGTTCTTATTTTGCAATAGAGATAACTCAATAACGTGATATGTATTCGAGGATGCGTGTGTTATTTTACTTCATAGAATTCGTTCAATTTGATTAATTTTATTAGTTATATCACTTTACCTTTGTCGAGATACAAGATTCACATTAGTCGTATGAATTCTTTCAATTAAAATTAATTATCTTTATACTTTCAAAATGGATTCCAAAATATCTTGCAGGGAGATAACGCTAGCCTTTTTTTTACTTTTTAATTAATAAAAAAATTACATAATCTCATAGTCGAGAGATAAAATGTTTTCTAATGGATATCATTTGATAAGTTTCACACTAGATATCATTCATAATTGATCCAAAAATATCTTATGGAAAGATTCAATTTAGTCTTTTATTCTTCAACTCCTCAACTAATAAAGAATTATATATGATATTATTAGAACCTCATAATTGGGAGATAATATATTTTTAAGTATTTTAATAGACATCATTTGATAAGTTTCATACTATATATCATTCACAATGAATCTCAAAAGTATCTTTTGGAGAGATATTGTATTTAGTCTTTTATTCTTTTACCTCTCAATTAATAAAGAATTATATATGATATTATCATAATCTCAAAGATAATATATTTTTTAGTGTCTTAATGAATATTTTTTTATAAGCTTCACACTAAATATCATTTACAATGGATTCCAAAAGTATATCGATGAGATATCGCATTTAACCTTTTATTCTTCAAGTCCTTAACTAATAAAGAATTATATATGATATTATTATAACCTCATAGTTGGGAGGTAATATATTTTCAAGTATCTTAATAAATATCATTTAATAAGTGTCATACTATATGTCATTCATAATGAATCCCAAAAATATCTCTCGGAAAGATATCTCATTTAATCTTTTATTCTTTAACTCCTCAACTAATAAAGAGTTACATATGATCATGAGATAATATATTTTTGAGTGTCTTAATATGTATTTTTTTAATTAGATAAGCTTTACACTAGATATCATTCACAATAAACTCTAAAAATATGATATCATATTTAGCCTTTTATCCTTCAACTCCTCAACAAAACATTATATATGATATTATCAAAATCTTATAGTCGAGAGATAATGTATTTTCAAGTGTCTTAATAGATATCATTTAATCAGCTTTACACTAAATATCATTTGAAACGTGAAGAATCGTCCAATTTCAAAAAAACATTATCAAAACCCCATAGTCATGCACGAAGACGTGCGTCCAATAAAATGTGATGACGCCAAAAAAACGAATAGAGAGAGAAAAAGTTAGCTTTTGGAGCTTTTGCTATATGATCGAGTGGCTAAACTTTATGTAAAGAATTTTTGCAATAAGCTCTATAATCTTAACGGTATTGATATGTAGTTTATTCTCTCTAAGGTGCTTTCCTACTGTACCTACTTTGGGAGACCTAAAATTTTTCTTTTATGAAATCCATAATGATAATATGTTATAGTCGTGTGGAGATATGTGTTTTTGATGTTATTGTAATCCTCTGGTTATTCTGGAGGAGATTTACTATAAACTTGTTATCATTATTGGTAATAGTAGAAGTTTAAGGTGGACTACTATCACAGACAAACTTCTAAACGTGATGTTTGATATAATGTTTATATATGTTTGTGTCTTTTGGTATGTTCATACTTTGCACAGTATGTAGAGAGACGGTCGAAGGCTTAATAGTTCTATTTTAATTAGATTTGGTGGTCGCTTTAGGCTTGTAAATAAAGGTTGTATCATGTGGACACTTGTGAGAGATTTTTGGTCTATAGTAGACTATTTTGACCCTCTGTTGTGCAACTGTTCAGAGCTTGTAAAGTCTGTTTATAATTTGCATTGTCTGTGAAGTGATTACGGAAATGTTTGCTTGTGGATCCTGAGTGAGGCGTTTTCTCTAACCCGTTTTCTCTTTTATAGGTCCTACGGGACCATAGGAGGCTTCGGGAAGGCTGACCTTTACGGACGGACACGCAAGGGTGCCGCATGACTTAGGCAAAACTAGCTAAGTCCGTGACTAATGGTCTCAGAGCAGGACAAGCACTTATAAAAACACTTGGCATGCAAATGTGAGGGACCTAGCGGGGCTGCGTTGAGGGCAGTCAGCATACGCGTGACCGTTTGGGATAAAACGGGCATGGAGATGTAGGGAAAAGGAGTCGCTCAAAGGAGTGAGCATATGAAATTGGCATTCAGAGGAATGACCAACCCTTCACGCAAGAGGCACCATAAGAATAAGCAAGCTTGGAAGAATGCGGAGCACACAAAAGTTAGGATGGCTGAGTCTGAGCTACGGCTCGACGTTGACAACTATACTTGATGGTGCTCAAGGCAAGCGAGACACTTGGTAAAGGATGAGACCATGTAAGGTGGAATGAGTTACTCAGCGACCGAAAGAGTTGTGCAAAGCTCACAAAAGTGAGGGGAATTGCTAATTCGAAGAATTCGGTACTCATGCATGGGCTTGTATGCGGACGATGGAATATTTGTGGCCATCCCAAGACGACCGAAACTCGATTCCATGGAGCATTGAAACTTTCTCTTTGATATGTGAAGGATACGTCCGTAGGAGGCTGAAGTGTGCAACGAGTTCAGCATGTTGCTAGACCTTGAGTAGTGTAGTGGGGGCTGTATTAACGTGGAGTCGCAATCTAGCAAGTGCATTTGCAGGAGGCAGAACAATACGTAGTTTGTTCAACAAATTGGAGTAGTCCAAGGGGATGGTGGTCTCCGAAACGAAGAGAGATGTTGCTCCAATGGGATAGATATCCAGGAGGGATAAGTCCCGGCTCTCTAAAGGGAGAATCATGTGCAACAAACCGCATATGTTGAGAAGGAGTACCTCAATAAACAACAACTTCATGAAGCTCAATAGACCGAGCAAGCAACGAGGAGTCGTCGTATGATCTCGCTTAAGAGAATGCATTAGTGGATACATTGCGAGATCAAGTGGGGGAGCGACCCAAAGCAATACAAATGAAGGTACACTTGGAGTCGATATGGAGATTGGACTCAAGGGAGGCTGACCCATGGAATGGTTGGTGTGAGGGCCACCATTAACTCAATGCAAGAATGAGGAGCAGAGCAACTTAGGTGTAACTTGGCGAAGTACCAAGGCCGCATGAAGGGAGCCAACATAGAAGATGGAACATGGAGCAGAGGCACAGTGCTTTCCTTGGACAAAGGTTAAGGATATGAACTCTTGCAGAGGCAAGAGCAGGATCATGTTGTTCTATGGGTCCTTCATTCTGACGGAGCGAACTCATCTTACATGGTGCCAAAGACGAAGGGAGCTTCTGGGCACATGCATCTTATCTCGGAGAATTTGATGGAGGAACTAAGGCGACTAAACTTACGGAGGCAAAGTTGGGTTCAGAAGGCCTTGGCACGGGGCAAGAGGACGCGGAGGCGGGTACTCTTGAAGAATATGTCATAGTGTTGCCAGTCAAGTTGTCAAGTAGGAAGTGGTGCGCAGCGGAGATTGTGCTGGTAGGGGTAGAGGCCCAGGATCCAAACAATGGTCCACTAATTGCAGCGAAGTCAGTGGACTTCGGGAGATACTAGGTGACGGACTGTCCTAGAGCGGTGCTTCATCTAGGTGTGACCCAAGAGCGGGTGGATGAAGGTCGATTGCCAAATGAGCGAACAAAATCGAAGTTGAAAGAGACCCTGCGATGTATTAGCAGAGGCCACACATAGAGGGATCACAATTCAAGTTCATCCCACAAGGATCAGAATGTAATAGAGATGTTACCAGGAGGCGACATGGTGCAGTGGATCGTGGTGGAACAGTTCGTGGCAATGCGACACACACGACATAGTCCCGTGAGGGACTATATCATACGGAGGTATGATCGAGAGCTACTAGAAGCTCCACTTTGATGAACAACACGACAACAAGAAGGGTTATGGATTCAAGGAGTGAAAGTCATGGTACCGCAAAGACGGGTCTTCCGTGCATGCATCGAATTTTGCATCGGATGAAAGCCTTAGTCATCAGCATATGGGAGTTGTGTTCCACCAAGGAAAAAGTTCGAATGCAAGTACTAGTGAGTCCCACGGGAGGTACTTGATCATGCAGAGGTATGACCGAAGCAGTTGCAGAGTTGGACTACTCTAAAGCCCATATTCGCTTAAAGGAGCCCGGCAAGTCAGAGGACAAGGTCGAGTAAGTGAATGTTGCTACCAAGGAAGCTAAGGAGAACAGAATTGGTGCAAATCCTACAATGTGATGGTAGAGGCCATGCATGGGAGTTGCAGTCTATCTTTCCATCGACTAAAAGGAGTTGCTTGGAGAACATAGAGGTGTTGAAGCAGGGGGTCGAAAGGGGCGAGGAAACGACGATGAGTCCAAAGAGACTTAGCCACCCAAAATAAAGTATCAGTTAGAATGGAGGTGGACTCGAAAAAGTACCACAAAGACATATCTACTGATCGTGAAGAAAAGGGATGCAGATGCGAGGTGACGGATAGTAGGGCCATGGGCATGGCAGCGCTTGTTGGGAAATCATGGGGGCGACATCACATGCGCAGCGGAAGAACAAGAAAACAAAATCCCCGATTCCCAAAAAGATGTTCGTCGTCGTGCGAAGATTGGTGCGCAAAAATCCGCGAAACATGAAACTGCGAATAGAGTAGATTGTGTTACCTAGGGAGATCGTATATCCCTGTTTCCTTGCAGATCCTTAGGAGAGGGTAAAGGAGGTCAAGCGTCCTCCTCTCTAGCGGTGATCCACACAGCAGGGTTGCGATGACGCTCCTCAAAACTCCAGGCCTGATCTGAGGTGGAGAGGAAGAGGAGAATAGGAAAGGCAAGCAAAGGCTCTGGCCTATGAGGCTCTGAATCCCTCCTATTTATAAAGGTCCCCTGTCAAACCCTAATGGGTCCTCCCCTAGTGGGTATTGGATCTGCATCCAATAAGACAAGGGCTCTGTCGGATATCTCATATCCGAACCTCTACTCATCGCAATACCTACCATATGTGTGTGACCCTCTAGGCCCAATATCGAGCTGGCCGTGAGTCATACCTGTCAGAACTCCTTCTAACTCGGTGAATTATTATCTCTGTAATAATTCACTTGACTCATCGACTACGGAAGTACTAGGCCACTACGCCGTAGTCCCCAGACGATACAGGGGAATCCAATCCATTGGACCTATTTGTCCTCAGTTACCGTGTACCTATAGTCCCTCATCCATCTAATATCCCAGAGACCGTATATTGAGCATGGTGCTGTCAGACCCATACGGTTTCTACTCGAGTCTCGCTCTAATCGGATTCTCCCGGAGAACTCTTTCTCTCTCAACCCGAATGACCCTGGCCAGGGATTTGTCTGAGCAAGATCACATGAGATATTCCTCTCATGACGCCGAGAGTGGATGATCCTCTATCGACACTCAATAGCCCTCGTAAGGTCGACTACCACTCCCAATGACCAGCTGTACTAGATCTGGGACAGCCAAACCTATAAGTCTGGTATCAAAGAGTGGAGCACTCATACATGACATCCTTGGTGTCTCAAGTCTAAGGACCAGATACACCACTAGGACTACGGAATCGCTGTCTGACAATAAGGCATCATTAACCATCCAGCATTCCGTAAGTGGATCAATCAGTGAACTCATTCTCCAATGAGCACCTGTACTGTATCCCTAGTGTCCCTACACGAGCAGCTATGAGACCAGCTGCATCCATCATATGGACGGGTATACAGCACACCAGTCTATCCGGTTATCACGATGTCCCTCTCGAGTAACCTATGACCGGGATTATTTAGGATATGTGTTTAAAGGTGAATCGATCTCATTATCGTGATCTCATCACGATCCGATTCTCACTGCACAAATCCAAGGACATCACAATATATATATATATATATATATATATGCACATATGCAATAGTTATAAAGTGATATACGCCAAAATATAATAAGCAAAAAGATTCTGTATCAAGTCACACGTGCCATCACTCACGTGATTGGCTTGCTGGGCACCTATGACTAGCAATCTCCTACTTGACCTAAAGCCAATCACCTGTGTCTGATCCCCATCAGACCCTTGTGACGCTCAAAGACAAAATGAGACAACGACTTTGTCAATGGATCTGCAATGTTATCTTCGGATGGAACTCTTTCCACTGCTACATATCCTCGGGTTACGATCTCTCTGATAAGTTGGAACCTCCTCAGAACACTTCTGATGAGACCCGGGTTCCCTTATTCGAGTAATCATCCCATAGTTGTCGCAATATAAGGAGATCGGCTCCTCGCTACCCGGCACGACTCCCAAATCTGTGATGAACTTCTTCACCCAGACTCCCTCCTTTGCTACATCTAATGCAGCAATGTACTCTGCCTCTGTGGTCGAGTCAGCAGTGGTATCTTGCTTGGAACTCTTCCAACATACTGCTCCTCCATTCAAGGTGTACACATACCTTGAATTCGACTTACTATCATCGACATCAGACTGAAAACTTAAGTCTGTGTAGCCTTCAACCTTAAGGCTATTACCTCCATATATTAGTAAAAGATCCTTAGTCCTTCTCAAGTACTTAAGGATACACTTTACTGCTTTCCAGTGCTCCAAGCCTGGATCCGCCTGATACCTGCTCGTGACACTCAGAGCATGCGCTATATCAGGCCTAGTACATAGCATGGCATACATGATAGACCCTATTGCTGAGGCATAAGGTATCATATTCATGTTTGCCCTTTCTTCTGAAGTCTTTGGGGACATACTCGTAGAAAGCGATATCCCATGTCTCATCGGTATGAGACCTCTCTTGGAATTTTCCATGCCAAACCTTTTGACAATGGTTTCTATGTACCTGGACTGGGACAAGCCAAGCATCCTCTTGGATCTATCTCTATAGATTCTAATCCCCAAGATATAGGATGCTTCCCCTAAGTCCTTTATGGAGAAGTGTCTAGATAACCAAGTCTTTACTGTGGATAGCATTCCTACGTCATTCTCAATGATGAGGATGTCATCCACATATAACACCAAAAAGGTGATAGCGCTCCCACTTACCTTCCTGTACACACAAGGCTAATCTTCGTTCTTAATGAAGTCATAAGATCTGATTGCCTCATCAAATCTTATGTTCCAACTTCGGGAAGCTTGCTTTAGTCCATAAATGGATCTAAGCAACCTACACACCTTATCTGGGCAGTTCTTGGACACGAATCCCTCAGGTTGCATCATATACACCTCCTCCTCGAGGTTCCCGTTGAGGAATGCGGTTTTCACATCCATCTGCCAGATCTCATAATCATGGTGTGCTATAATAGCCAATAGAATTCTGATGGATTTTAGCATTGCTACGGGTGAGAAGGTTTCGTCGTAGTCAACACCTTGCCTTTGACAATACCCCTTAGCCACTAGCCTTGCTTTATAGGTCTCTACCTTTCCATCTACTCCGATCTTTTTCTTAAAGATCCACTTGCAACCGATGGGTACAATACCTTCGGGCGCATCAACTAGGTTCCAAACCTTGTTGGAGTACATAGAATCCATCTCATAATTTATGGCTTCTTGCCACTTCCCGGAGTCTATACTCATAATAGCCTCCTTGTAGGTCTGAGGATCAATATCCTCAACATCCTCTCCTCTAATATGTCCCACATATCTCTCAGGAGGATGAGATACTCTATCAGACCTGCGTAAAGTTAAAAATTGTGTATTAGGTACCTGAACAGACTTGGGCTGTAGAGTGGTGCTTGAGCTTGGTTCTCCAACCTCGCTCAATTCTATCATTCTCCCACTGTCTCCGCCAAGAATGTGTTCCTTCTCAAGGAACACTGCTCTCTTAGCTACAAAGACCTTTTGATCCTCGAGATGATAGAAATAATACCCACAAGTTTCCTTGGGGTGTCCCACAAATTTGCATCGCTCTGTCCTTGATTCTAACTTACCGGGGTTGTGTCTTTTAATGTGGGCAGGGCAGCCCCAAATCTTAACAACCTTAAGATCAGGCTTCTTCCCTTTCCATATCTCATATGGTGTAGACACTACCGACTCAGTTGGAACTCTGTTCAGAAGGTAAGCTGCGGTCTCTAGGGCATATCCCTAGAATAAGATGGGTAGGTCAGCGAAACTCATCATGGACCGTACCATATCTAATAGCGTACGATTCCTCCTTCCAAAGACACCATTGAGCTGAGGTGTATAAGGAGGTGTCCATTTGGATAATATCCCATGGTCCTTGAGGAACTGAGTAAACTCTGTACTTAAGTATTCACCTCCTCGATCTGATCGAAGAGTTTTGATACTCTTTCCAGTCTGGTTCTCCACCTCATTCTTATACTCTCTGAATTTCTCAAAGGCCTCGGATTTGTACTTCATTAAGTACACATATCCATACCTTAAGAAATCATCAGTAAATGTAATGAAGTAGGAGTAACCTCCAATGGCATGAGTTGACATGGGTCCACATACATCACTATGTATGAGTTCCAACAACTCAGTGGCTCTCTCTCCAATTCCACTAAATGGAGAGTTGGTCAATTTTCCACGAATGCAAGGTTCACAAGTTGCATATGACACGTAGTCTAATGGATCTAGATATCCATCATTTAGTAACTTTTGAATCCTTCTTTCATGGATGTGACCTAGCCTACAATGCCACAGGTCTGCACTGTTCACTTCATCTCGTTTCCTCTTAGACACATTTACATTCATGATATGTGGAGTAGTGTCTAACATAAATAAACCATTATGCAATGTTCCTTTCGTGATGATCTTATCATCTAATAATATCGAACAACCATTGTTCTCAAAAACAAATTTATATCCACTAACTGTTAAACATGAAATGGAGATAATGTTTTTGATAATAGAAGGAACAAAATAACATGCATCTAATACAATAAAAGCTCCACTAGGCAGATGTAGGGAGACCTCGCCAACAGTTAATACAGCAACTTTTGCTCCATTACCCATCTTGAGGTCCATCTCGCCTCTCTCTAGTCTCCTAGGCCTTGTCAGAACCTGCAACGAATTGCATATATGATAAGCACTACCGGTATCCAATACACATGTGTTATCATAAGAGTCTGACAAATGGAGATTAATCATGAATGTACCTGAAGCTTCATCAAGCTTTTGTTTCGCCCTTTCTGCAAGGTACTCTTTGTAGTTCCTCTTCCAGTGCCCATCTTTACCACAGTGGAAGCATTGGCCTTTGTCCTTTACTGGGTCTTTCTTAGCAACTTTTGCTTTACCTGGTCTGCCCTTGCCCTTTCCCTTCTTAAGGGACCTTTCTGCTTTCCTTTTCTTTCTGGTCTCACCAGTGTAGAGAACTGGCTTCTCTTTCTTAATAGTACTCTCTGCCTCCCTCAACATATTGAGGAGCTCTGGGAGAGTCACCTCAAGCTTGTTCATATTAAAATTCATTATGAACTGTGAAAAGGAATCTGGTAGGGACTGAAGCACAATATCCACACACAAGTTACCCTCTAGGACCATTCCTAGACTTGTGAGTTTCTCTATCCACTCAATCATCTTTAGGACATGGTTCTGAACCGGTGTCCCCTCAGTCATCCTAGCGCGGAAAAGGCTCTTGGATATCTCATATCGTTGAGTCCTTCCCTGTTCCTCAAACAATTTGCGAACATGTAGGAGAATGGATCTGGCATCCATATTTTCATGTTGTCTCTGTAACTCAGGAGTCATAGAGCCCAACATATAGCACTGAGCAAGAGTGAAGTCATCAATGTACTTCACGTAGCGAGCGATCTCATCCTCGTTTGCCCCTTCTTTGGGCGTAGGTATCACTGTATCAAGGACATACACGATTTTCTCCGCTGTGAGAACAATTCTCAAGTTACGGAGCCAATCCGTATAATTTGGACCAGTGAGGCGGTTGACATCAAGTATGCCACGTAAGGGATTTGAAAGCGACATTTTCTGAAAATAAAGATACAGCAGAAATGAATAACATGCAGATTTTGCAAGAAATAAACTATCAAGATATGAACTTCTATCTTAATATGCTCCCACTATTTTACTAACGAGTCACGCGACACCCTCAGCACGTGAAACGGAAGTCTCCGGCAGACTTCTAGTGGGGATCAGGATCCGATCAGCGTCTAAGTGTAACCTCGAGGGACTCGACCAATCACACTAAGCCTAAAAGGTAGGCAACTCTTACCAATCACAACTCCTTGTGATTCCTGTCCTGTTCGGCCTCCGAATCACCATGGCCTCGAGGGACTCGACCAACCATGATGCTCGGTTAAGTCAACACCTTCGTTACAAGATGAGTCTGATTTGATGATATACCCTCGAGGGACTCGACCAAGTATACCATGCCCTCAGGTCACCGGTGACATCTCTATGTCGTAAGCAAGATAGCGAATCGCGATATAGGTGAGTCTCGAGGGACTCGACCAACTCAACCTACACCGGGAATCGGTTCATACTTATAACGATGGAAGGCCACGTGGGTCAATCTAATTGCCTCACGTTTACCGACTTAATATTATCGAGAGATGTTTCTAAGATTTGGTCTCCTAATATTACATGTCACACATATACATATTTAATATATATCTACATCGCATGCAAATATATATACTTATCTAGTATGTGTATAATCAATTACACCAGATGATCATGGACCACAACCTAATGTGATTAGGCCCGAGCCAGTAGGCCTAAATCACTCACATCAAGATCTATGTGTGCAACGGTGCATCTTCATGCCCTGTGATCGTCCATCTCGTCCTCGTCGGTTCCGTCGACATCTTGATGCATCTCCATCTTGATGCATCTCCATGCATCACAATCATCCATCTCGTGGGTCCCGCTATCGCATCCACGCTCCCACTGCGCCTCCTCATGTGATTACAACTTAATCATAGGCACGCATGCCCGACAATAAACGAGAAATATAATGGAGGCTCGCAGACTTCAATAATAATAATCACAAGTACACACATCACACGGTTCATGATCATCCGTCCACACATCATACATCACATGTATAAATAATCATCATAATGTAGGACTACTAGATAATAATAAAAATAATAATCAACTAAACCTTTTAATTAATTAATATTTTCTGAAATCAGGGACATGTAGGGAATTTCTGAATTTATAGGGGTATTTTCGTAATTTGGACAAAAGACAGAAACTGGAATTTCTCAAATTCCGAGGGGCAAAACTGTCTTTTGCCCAGAAAACCCTAACGCCCTTTCCCCTGTGCGGCGAATGAGGGCACTGCCCTCGCCTGCAGGCGGCACGCCCGCTGGCGGCGCTGCCGCTGCGGGTGGGCGCCCCCTTCGGGCGCCGCTGCCTCCGCAGGGGGTGCTGTCCCGCCAGGCGGCCGCCCCTGTGGGGGGGATTTCGCCCGCGGGAGCAGCGGCGGCAGGCGCTGCTTCCTTGCGGCGGCTCGCGCCGCTGCCCTGCGGCGCCTCTGCCCGTGGGCTGCCAGCCCCGCCGGCAGCAAGCCTGCTGCAAGCAGGCCGCCGGCCGGCTACTGCAGACGCAGCCCTTGTGCTGCCCGCCTTCGGTTGCACTTCACGCACGCAGATCGAGGGCAGCAACTGTTGCTGCCCTTTCTCGCTTTTGCGTCAACGATTTTGACGTCAAAATTCTTCCTAAACACAACACACGCAGTTCAAAACCAATCATTCGCACGAACAACCTGGCTCTGATACCACTGTTGGGAAATCATGAGGGCGACATCACATGCGCAGCGGAAGAACAAGAAAACAAAATCCCCGATTCCCAAAAAGATGTTCGTCGTCATGTGAAGATTGGTGCGCAAAAATCCGCGAAACATGAAACAATGTATAGAGTAGATTGTGTTACCTAGGGAGATCGTATATCACTGTTTCCTTGCAGATCCTTAAGAGAGGGTAAAGGAGGTCAAGCGTCCTCCTCTCTAACAGTGATCCACATAGCAGGGTTGCGACGACGTTCCTCAAAACTCCAGGCCTGATCTGAGGTGGAGAGGAAGATGAGAATAGGAAAGGCAAGCAAAGGCTCTAGCCTATGAGGCTCTGAATCCCTCCTATTTATAGAGGTCCCTTGTCAAACCCTAATGGGTCCTCCCCTAGTGGGTATTGGATCTGCATCCAATAAGACAAGGGCTCCGTCGGATATCTCATATCCGAACCTCTACTCATCGCAATACCTACCATATGTGTGTGACCCTCTAGGCCCAATATCGAGCTGGCCGTGAATCATACCTGTCAGAACTCCTTCTAACTCGGTGAATTATTATCTCTGTAATAATTCACTTGACTCATCGACTATGGAAGTACTAGGCCACTACGCCGTAGTCCCCAGACGATACAGGGGAATCCAATCCATTGGACCTGTTTGTCCTCAGTTACCGTGTACCTATAGTCCCTCATCCATCTAATATCCCAGAGACCGTATATTGAACATGGTGCTGTCAGACTCATACGGTTTCTACTCGAGTCTCGCTCTAATCGGATTCTCCCGGAGAACTCTTTCTCTCTCAACCCGAATGACCCTGGCCAGGGATTTGTCTGAGCAAGATCACATGAGATATTCCTCTCATGACGCCGAGAGTGGATGATCCTCTATCGACACTCAATAGCCCTCGTAAGGTCGACTACCACTCCCAATGACCAGCTGTACTAGATCTGGGACAGCCAAACCTATAAGTCTGGTATCAAAGAGTGGAGCACTCATACAGGACATTCTTGGTGTCTCAAGTCTAAGGACCAGATACACCACTAGGACTACGGAATTGCTGTCTGACAATAAGGCATCATCAACCATCCAGCATTCCGTAAGCGGATCAATCAGTGAACTCATTCTCCAATGAGCACCTGTACTGTATCCCTAGTGTCCCTACACGAGCAGCTATGAGACCAGCTGCATCCATCATATGGACGGGTATACAGCACACCAGTCTATCCGGTTATCACGATGTCCCTCTCGAGTAACCTATGACCGGGATTATTTAGGATATGTGTTTAAAGGTGAATCGATCTCATTATCGTGATCTCATCACGATCCGATTCCCATTGCACAAATCCAAAGACATCACAATATATATATGCACATATGCAATAGTTATAAAGTGATATACGCCAAAATATAATAAGCAAAAAGATTCTGTATCAAGTCACACATGCCATCACTCACGTGATTGGCTTGCTGGGCACCTATGACTAGCAGCGCTATGGTACCGTAGAGGCGGGACTTCCATGAAAGTCATTGATCCCTTGCTCTCATGAAGGGAGAGCGCTTGGTCGTGAAAGGGGCCGAGGAGGTGGAGCATGCAGAGGCAAACTCTTAAGTACCGAGACAAGGCTGCAGGGCAGAGGCCAAAGAACTTCGTAAGACCGGTGTCAACGAGATTCTCATCAATATAGCCGAAAATGAAGGACTTCGGGTCATGCAAGAGTGTACGACCAAGGAACGAAGCAGGCAGTACTCGGTGTTGTACCTTAGCTACTTAGTGGAGTAGACGACAGAGTTGATGGAGAAGACGGTACAATCCCAGAGGCGATTAAAACTACTAGAGACTTACTCCAAGTTGGGGTGAAAACTTCCTGCATTCCAGAAGTTTGATGACATTGAGAATGTGAATCACAGTAACTAACTCAATGCAAGGAGTGCAAACACTTCAAGTGCTTCAGAAGTGTGAGCAAAGGGCAGGCGAAGGCCAGTAACCAGCTCGATGCATGGAGTACAACCTCGAGGAGGCGGGCAAAGTCAAGTAACCTTTGCCTTCTCAACTCTTAAGAGAATGGGCGAAACCAAGTAGCTCAATTCTCTTATTTATCCAATAGAGGAGCTCTGCACGGTTCAAAGACCCTTCAAAGATAATGGAAGACAATAGTTGTCAAATCCTCACCAACGATGATCAGTGCTATTGAGAGAGATTGTCCGCTTCATTTCCCAACGAAATGTCAATCGAAAGCGGAAGTGATGCGAATCTACTTGGAAGTGACAACTAAAAGAAAGAAGAGTCGATGGACATTTTATGGAGGAAGGACCCCAAACTTTGAAAGTTTGCGAGACAATGCTCGTTAAAGCTCCAACAAAGCATCCACCCAATTCAAGCAGCATGTGGTATTTGAGAGACTAGCGCATAGTAAAGATGGTTTTTTCCTTCATTTGGAGGATCCGCAGGAATCAACAAGGATCAACATAACTCAGTCAACCCCACACTAGAGTCAAAGTCATTGGCGAGTTGAAACAGCATAGCAGATCAAAAGTTCGACTAATCTACAACAGTAGTGGTGAGCAGCTGGGAGCCAAGGAGCGCATTGCAGCTGGAGCAGAAGATTGAAGACTCAGCAAAGGCGAGGAGTTTTAGTGTCGGCAAAAGGCTTCGATGAGGACATCGAAGGAATAAGTGGGGGAGAATGTCATGGACAAACTTGTAAACAAGATGTTTGATGTAATGCTCATATATGTCTGTGCCTTTTGGTATGTTCATGCTTTGCACAACATATAGAGAGACAGCCGAAGGCTTAATAGTCCCATTTTAGTTGGATTTGGTGGCCGCTTTAAGCTTGTAAATAAAAAGGATGTATCATGTGAACACTTGTGAGAGATTTTCGGTCTATAGTGGACTATTTTGACCCTTTGTTGTGCAACTGTTCAGAGCTTGTAAAGTATGTTTGTAATTTGCATTGTCTATAAAGTGCTTTCGAAAATGTTTGCTTATGGATCCCGAGTTAAGTGTTTTCTCTAACTCGTTTTCTCTTTTGTAGGTCCTAAGGGACCATGGGAGGCTTTGAGGATGCTGACCTTTACGGACGGACACGTAAGGGTGCTGCACGACTTAGGCAAAATTAGCTAAGTCCGTGACACTACGGTCCCATAATTTTTCCCGCATTGGGTTTTCTATGTAAAAATTTGGTATCTCACTTTATGATTGATTTATTATTCTACTTTTTATACTGCTTTGGTTAATATTTGATTTTGATAATAAGTTGGTATTTTGATACACAAAGAGGGAAAAGAATTATTCCGCTATAATAGTTTTTTCTAACAAGTGGTATCAAAACATTAGGTTGTTTGGTGCTTTCCTGATATGCCTAATTTGTGAGACCTAAAATTTTTTATTTATGAAATTTATTTATATTGATGATGATATGTTATAGTTGAGCTAAGATCTGTATTCTTGATATTATTATGATTCTCTAATTATTTTGGAAAAGACTTATCATAAAACTATTATCATTATTGGTGATAGTGGAAGTTTGAGGTAGACTATGGTCCTGCGATTTTTCCCGCATTAGGTCTTTCATATAAAAATTCGGTGTCTCACTTTGTGATTGATTTATTATTCTACTGTTTATGTTGCTCTGATTAATATTTATTTTTGATAACAAGCTGATATTTTGATATGCAACCTATTTTGATACACAAAGAAGGAAAAGAACTATTCCGCTATAATAGTTTTTCCCAACATAATAGACATTAATTGATAAGCTTCACACTAGATATCATTTGATAAGAATTCTTTTTGAACGTGAAGAATTGTTCACTTTCAAAAGATATTATCATAATCTTATAGTCGGGAGATAATATGTTTTAAGTGTTTTAATGGACATCGATAAGCTTCACATTAAATATTATTGATAAGAACTCTTCTAAAATATGAAGAATCATCCACTTTCAAGATGAATCCCGAATGACTATATATGTGATGGGAGTTATTTTTTAGGCTATCTATGGAGTTATTTTTGACTCTTTATTAGATATTTTTAATTCTCTAATTTCTCTACCAATGTAGAATTAAAATAATATTATTGAAGGCCTTAGTTGATGAGTAAATATCTCTTGAGCAATTTACCAAATAGCACCCCCCTATTTGTTTTTATCGGACAGCACCCTTATGTATTGATTTGAATGAAAATACTCTCATTTTTAGATTAAATGACATCAAAATGTATGTAGATTTTTTCGTTTCTTTGTTTACTGGATGCGTTAGATTCAATTTATATTCTCCTCTTCCACCATCCTCTCTCCCTCCTCTTCCACCTCTACTTTGCCTCGCCCTTCTCCCACTTTAAGTTAGTATCTCGTTTGCCTCCTCCCCCTCTGTCATTATCCTTCTTTCCCTTTGCTTTCTCCTCTTTTTTTTTTTCTTCTTTTTTTTCTTCATTCGCTTCCTCCTACTACGCCTCCCCTCCATCTTTACCTGATCTTCTTTCTCTCTCTTTGACACTCCTCCACCTTCCTTTGGCTTCTTATATTCCTTCTCCGTCGCTCCCTCCCTCTCATTCTCTTCCTCCTCATAATTTACATAGAAAATGCTCAGTTATGCTCTTATTTATAATATATATATATATATATATATATATATATATATTATTTAATATAAAATATAAAAAAAATATATATATATTCATCATAAAATAAATAATTAGTATAATTCTGGTTAGAATCATATTCTAATTAAATTGTGTAAAATTTAGTAATTAATTATTCTACAATTCTCTAAAAAAAGTATTACTAATTTTAAACTTAGTTACTGATCGAGTGTAACTATGTCAACTTTAATTTTAAGAAGACAATAAATAATGAGACATGGAAGGATGTAGAGGAGGAGGTCAAGGGGAAAGGAGAAGCGATGATAGAGGGGGAGGTAAGCTAGGAGGAGAACAATGACATAGAGGGGGATGCGATGCTGAGTGGGAGGAGGATTGGGAGGATGGATGACGTGAACTGGTTGATTGGATTAAATTGGTTCAAAAAATTTTAAAATTTATGATAAAATTAATATTTAAAAAATATCATTCGATAAAAATGAATATAGAGGTGTTATCCAATAAAAAATCAATAGCATATATGTTGTTTGAGCCATATTTAATTATTTATTATATGCTAAATTCTGAAATTAATTTTTATACAATAATAAATAGATTTATAAATTAATTTATAAAATTTTTTAAACCTAACAAGATTTAATCATGGAAGCCATAGATAAAATCTAATTATCAATTTTACCAAATATAAATATCACATTTTTTGCTATAGTTTCAATGTTTTGACTTACGATTTGGTTTGACATTAAAAATGAGACGATGATCAATTGCTATCAACTTGACTATTGATCACATGCATTATTAACATCATTCAAAGCAGTAAATAATCTTTATTATTATCTAAAATTTAAAAACAATTCCCTTGAAAGAATATCATTTTTATTTTTTTAAGAGTACATTTTTTTTAGTGCCTCATATTTTTTTTTAATCCCATAGATGCCTTTCCTTTTCTTCCTTTCTCATTTGTCACTTCAATCGCCTTCGACGTTGCTCGCCCTTGTTGCACTCGTTGCCTCTACCTCCATCCCTTGCTTCTATTTTCGAGGTCTCATTGTTTTTGTGTAGTGTCTTTGCCACTTGTGATACTCATTATCTTTGTCTATACCCTACCTATTACCGTAAGACCTTACCCTTCCTTTACTCCATGGGACAAAGATAAAGGACTTATGGTGAAGATGTTTCTACGCCCTTCATTTTCTATGGGGTGAAAAACTAAAATCTCACAATGGAAACCTTGCGATACAGATAACGAACAAAGAAACATAGAGGTAACATGCACGACACTATCATTAATAAAAAAAATGAGACCAGACGATGATAGATAAGGATAGATGTGATGGATATGATTGATAAAAAAAATCATCACATAAAAAATGATAAAACGAAAATAGAGGGTAAAAGCGAAGAGCGCGTAGGTGCCAGACAAAAAATAAAAAAAAATTATGTGATTATAAAACATGAGACACTATATGAAAAAAAGAACAGGGTGCTTGAGAGAAACTTTTTTTTTTTTGGGCAAATGATCCAAAATTAAATGTGTGATATATAATTATATATGACAGTTTTTTTTCCCTTCGATAACCACATTAATTAAATGGGGAAGTAAAAGCGACGCGGTGTGCTGCGGACCAGCAGCGGGCCCACCGATCCGAGTAACGCGGCGTGTAAGGGCAACCTGTGCGGCCGACAAGGAAGCCACGCTGACGCCGTGACTGCCGTCACCGCTCTCCCGCGACCTGTCGTTTGCCCGTCAGTTGACGCCGTCGCCATGCGGCAGCCTTCCGTCAATTCAAAAGCGCGGCGATAGAGACGTCGCCGCCCAGCCACCCCCAACGCCCAACGCTCGCCGTGCTCCGCGTGCCACGACAGCGCCGCGTGCCACGTGGCCTCCGACTAAACCAGGAAACGAAACTCTAATCAACGTCATCTTCCTAACGTTACCCTCGTCTTTTCGTTATACGCACTCCGCTTCCACCGCATAAAAAGATGTGTGCACGGAACCTTTTTTTTTGCTTTGTGCACGTGAAAAGAAGAATATCGGTGTACGTTTACCAAATCCCTGTGCATCACTAATCCAATGCGCTGGGCGGCGGCCGAGTGCGGTCAAACCGCCCGTGGACTCCGCCCCATCCTTGCCCATTTCACCGCTCCCACCGCTTTCTCCCCTCCTCTCTCCGCCTCTATTTATACTTCCCCGCCCACTCCTCTGGAGAGCCAACGACTCACTCGTCTTCATCTATTTCTCCATCGATCGTAAGCGCTCGAGAATCACATACAACGATGGCTCCCAGAGTTTCCAACCCAGGTGGCGAGGGAGGCCATGGCGCTGTCGTCGGCGGAGATGGAGACTGGAAGGGAACGCGCTACCGTGGCGTCCGGAAGCGGCCATGGGGCCGGTACGCGGCGGAGATCCGGGATCCAGCCAAGAAGTGCCGCGTCTGGCTCGGCACCTTCGACACCGCCGAGGAGGCCGCGCGCGCCTACGACGCCGCCGCTCTCAGGTTCCGCGGCCCCAAGGCCAAGACCAACTTCCCTTGCCCCGTCGACCCCGCCGCCGCCGTCGCAGCAGCCCCAGCCGGATTCGGTTCCATAGCGGCGGCTCCCGCCACCACCAGCAGCAGCACCGTGGAGTCGTCTACCCCGTCGAGGCAGCGGGCCGCCAGACACCCACCTCTGGATCTCGACCCCGGGCAACCGTCCGCCCGGTTCCTCTTCCCGCACGCCGCTGCGGCGGTGGCAGCATGCCCGCGTCCGCTGGTGCTCTTTGATCCGATCGCCGCTTCAACGAAGGCTGCAGCGGCGGCAAAGGCTGTTCGGCCAGCGATGGTGAAGGTGTTTCGGAGTCTCAGCGGGGTCGAGAGTGACTCAGACTCGTCGTCGGTGGTTGATTGTCCTTGCTCGCCATCGGCCTCGCCGAAGGGGAGGGTTCGCTTCGATTTGGATCTCAACATGCCTCCTCCGCCGGAGGTTGCCTGATCCAAACGCCCGGAAACTATTATAGTTTCTTTGTAAATATATGCATCTTTTTTTCCTTTTGACAACATAGCATTGGTTTTGCTGATCCAAATAAATCTAATTTGTCTTTCTTTATAACA
>NC_088330.1:21587500-21697500 GCF_036884655.1 Musa acuminata AAA Group | reverse complement strand
TAACATCATACGCTTATTGAAATGTTGCATCATGCAAAATTTGCTCAGTTTATCAGGCGTAAAAGATACATTTGCTCTTTTGCTCGAAGGACTCGGTGTTGACCGGTTGTCGCTGTCCTGCTGGATTCCATGGTGATGGTTATCAGTGTGAAGGTATTTTACCTTGACTGCATTTCCATCTTCACAAAGGTTATGCGGTACACTTCCTATTGCTTGAGTTCTCCTTTACTTCTGTGGATGATGGATGTTAAGTCTGTTTCTCCATGCCCTAGATACCGATGAATGCAAGGAGAAGCTTGCCTGCAGCTGCCCTGAGTGCTCCTGTAAGAATACATGGGGTGGATATGACTGCAAGTGCAAGGGCAACCAGTTGTACATAAAAGGGGAGGACACTTGCATAGGTAAGGCGAGAATAATGGTGACAGCAAACTGAAATGGTAATTGCTGCATAATGATATGATTCTGACATTGTCCAATGTAACATATATGCCATGATCATATGACAGCTAGTTGATTTCTTACAAGTCCAATCTAATATGCCATTCCATAGTTTAGATAAGTAGTTCTTACTGTTGGATTTATCTTGTCGTAGAGCAATGATACATGTGAACCTTCATAGAATAAGCATCAGAACAAAGAAAAGAAAGCACAAAATACTGTGCATTTGCAGTTCTGAAACCATTGCCCTCTTCTTCCTGTGTGTTTGCTATCAGATCCAGATTTTGTTGGCTCATTAAATTTGATTCAAATACAGAAATGACTTCTTATTTTTTAAGGGAGCTGTTGCTTAGATTTATCATTCTTCTGTTCTAATGCAGCCAAGAATATGTCAAGATTTGGATGGATATTGACACTCTTAGTTCTTTCATGTGTGGCTGGTGCTGGAATAGCAGGCTATTTATTCTACAAATACAGGCTCAGAGTATGTTAATAAACTCCAACTCAATCAATCAATCAAAAAAGAAAGAACAGACCCAAAATTCATTATTAATCAGTGAAATCCATGACACACTAATGCTTCTCTTGTGCAGTCTTACATGGACTCTGAGATCATGGCTATCATGTCCCAGTACATGCCACTTGATAACCACAACAATGAGATCCAACCTCTGAGACAAGATTCAACAGCCTGATGAGGTATTCTCTTCATTAGTCATCAGTTTTTTCATGTTCTTGAAATTTTTTATAACAAGCCAATTTTCTTTTGTCAGGGAATAAATCCACAATATTGGGAATCGATAAATCACAAGGAGACATTATATTGTGGCCACAAATTTTCAAGATACTGCTGTGTTGTAGGTCAACAATTTGGTATACATGAATCAATTTTCTTGTACAATAAATACGGTAAGACAAAGGTCCATTATTAGCCACCAATTCCAGATGGCATAATTAAACTAAAATGTTTTTGTAGATTTGCTTTTTGGTCCATCATTAAAGAAAAAGTTTCTCAAAAAAAATGAAGCCATGCATCCACTTTTTTCCTTTAATCTACGATCTAAATATTCCTTAAAGTTATGTGGTTTTCTTGTACCAAAGAAAAAGTTTCTTTTGTTTGTGAACTATATACTTGTGGAGTCTTATTGTTTATGACCTATACATCAATCATATCTAATATTTTACAGCCTACGAGATAAAACCGTGATGATGGGTTCGTACGAGCTTAAGCATTTTGGTCACCTTTATATCTCATTATAGTATATAATCCTAATATTATAGTTAATACACATATATATACCATAATATGTGTTAAAAAAAATCTCATCAACATCTTAGTCAATCCAAGTCCAACATGGTCTGAACTCGCATGTACAAGATTATCCGAAATGGAGATAGCTCTGAGGTGACTCCGAGATGGCTCTAAGGTAACTTTGAGATAGATCCGAGGGAGGTATTGAGATAAAAGTATTGCTAGTCATAGGTGCCCTACAAACCAATCACGTGAGTGATAACACGTGTGATATGACACATACTCTTTTTTACTTATTATATTATTTGATATTTTATCATTTACATTGCTTATTGTATACATATATTGTGATGTCCGTGGATCTATGCAATGGGAATCAGATCGTGATAATGCGATCAATTCGCCTTTAAACACATACCTAAATAATTCTAGTCATAGGTTACTCGAGAAGGATATTGAGATAACCGGACAGACCAGTATACTATATACCCATCCATATGATGGAGATAACTGATCTCATAGCTACTCATATGGGGACACTATGGATACAGTGCAAGTGCTTATTGGAGAATGAGTTCACTAATTGATCCACTTATGAAATGCTGGATGGTTGATGATGCCTTATTGTCAGACAACAATTTTATTATCCCAATGGTGTATCTGGTCCCTAGACTTGAGACACCAATGATGTCTTGTACGAGTACTCTACTTTTTGACACTGGACTTATAGGTATAGAAGTTTTAAATCTAACACAACTGGTTATTAGGAGTGGCAACCAAATTTACGAGAGCTATTGAGTGTCGATAGAGAATCATCCGCTCTTGATGATATGAGAGGAATATCCCATGTGTTTTTACTTAAACAAATTTCTGACCCGGGTCATTCAGATTGAGAGAGAAAAAATTCTATAGGAGAATCCGATTAGAGTGAGACTCGAGTAGAAACCGTATGAGTCCGACAGCACCATGCCCGATATATGATTTTTAGGATATTAGATAGATAAAGAACTATAGGTACACATTAACCAGGGATAAACATGTCAAAAGATTAGATTCCCCTATATCATTTGGAGAATACGGTGTAGTGGCATAGTATGTCCGTAGTCAATGAGTCGAATGAATTATTATAGAGATAATAATTCACTGAGTTAGAAGGAGTTCTGATAGGTATGACTCACGGCCAACTCGATATTGAGCCTAGAGGATCACACACATATGGTAGGTGTTGCGATGAGTAGATGTTCGAATATGAGATCTCCGCTAGAGCTCCTATCTTATTGGATATCCAATAAACCCCTAAATTATTGGATCATATGAATGAGATATAATAAGAGCCAATAAAAGATTATTAGATAGAGACCCACTAATCTAAGAGGCTTTGGTAGTTGGATGAAAATATAGTACCCAATATGGCAGGATCCATTAGGGTTAAGTTGATAGGAGACCTTTATAAATAAGAGGGAACCAAAGGGCCATGGGCTAGGTTCTTTTTGGCTGCCACCTCCTATTCTCCTCTCTCCCTCTCTCCTCCTCAACTTGTAGTCCCTATTTGGGGTGTGTGGATAGCAAGAAGGGGTAGTCCCTTTTGATTACGTAGTGCGCGCAGCAAGGAAGATTATGTAACGATTTGAGGAGCGTCTTCGCAGCCCCTGCCATGTGGATCACCGCTAAAGAGGAGGATAATTTACCTCTTTCATCCTCTCTCATAGATCTACAGGTTTTTAGGGACATACGATCTTTCTAAGTAATACATTTTTCTTATATGTATAGTTTTTGGTTTCATGGGTTTTTATGTACCAACTTTTGCACAATGATGAAACTTTCATTTCTATAGAAAATTATGGGATTTTTATTTTTTGTTCTTTTGCTGCACATATAATGTTATCCCAAATTTTCCAACAGTGGTATCAGAGCTAGGTTGCTCATGTAAAAGATTGACTTTTAAACTGCGTGTGTTGTGTTCAATTACGTAGAATTATTTTGCACGATTGTTGTGATTTTTTTGTCATAGTTTTTAAATCTATTCTACACCATTTCTTGTTATTAAGAGA
The DNA here is from genome assembly GCF_036884655.1 of Musa acuminata AAA Group. Taxonomy (NCBI): domain Eukaryota; kingdom Viridiplantae; phylum Streptophyta; class Magnoliopsida; order Zingiberales; family Musaceae; genus Musa; species Musa acuminata. The sequence continues at coordinate 21,693,759 of NC_088330.1, read as the reverse complement.
TGTTTTAGAAAGGTTTTTTAACATCAAAATTATTGGCGCAAAAGGGGAGAAAGGGCAGCAACTATTGCTGCCCTACAATCTGGCTGAAGGCTGCTTGCAGCCTTGGCCAAGAGCACATCTTGCTACTCTCGGCCTGGCCAAAAGCAGGGAGGTCGAGAGTTACAAGAGAGCTCTTGGCCTGTAGCCAGGTCTATAAGGGGCACCATAAGCGGCTAAGGTTTCCTAATTTCCCAAGAGTCTCCAGCGACCAAGACTCTTGGCTGCATGGGGGAAGGTGGCCACCCATGCACACTCTATAGCTAGGGTTTCCTGGCTGTACAAGTGACTGTTACGACTCTAGCTAGGAGAGTCCTAATTGAGAGGGACATTCATGTCGGAGGTTTTTTTCTTAGAGAAGAATTATGAGTTGTAAGGGAATAGGAGTCCTATTAGGAGTTGGTTAGAAGTAAGAGTCTTAAGTAGGAGTCCTATTAGGAGTTAGGGTTTAGAAGCCCTATAAATAGCCATGTATTCCTTTTCTTTTCTTAAGCAATAGATGAATCTTTTATGCAGCCTTTGAGCAGCAACTTGGAGGGAGGAACCCCTATAGAGTTTCAAGGAGGCCGATCTCCTAAAGAGATCAACCCCAAGTTTAGAATCTGTAAGGGTTCTAACACCTGGTATCAGAGCAGTGTTCTTGGCGTCTCGCTGCCCTTCCACAGCCATCCATCAACCCTCCACAACCGCCCAAAGCAATTCCCACAATTGCTTAAGAGATCGTTGCCAAATTCCGCCGTCATCTCCACCACCGCAGATCATCTTTTGATCTCCACGTGAATTGCAACAGGTTTTGGTTTCCTACCTTACTGCTGTTGTAATTTAGTTATCCCTATCCAAAAATCCAAAAAAAAAAAAAATTGTTCCTATATTACTGCATAAATATTTCGTCACAAAGTTTTCATCTCTACAACGAAAGATACTTTATAGAATTTCAGCCGCATAGCAATGTTTGTTTGATCTTGATACTATATTTTCTCTGTCCAAACCAATCCCCCAACCCTTTCAACCATCACTTCTCTCAACCTATACATGCCTTTAACCCATCAACAAAAGAGAGATCTTAACATCATAGATTTGGAGTCACATACTGTGGCATCTGAGGAGACAATCAATGCTAAATTTGAAGCCTTCGAGGCACGAATGGAGGATAAGATTCGGACTCTCCTTACCGAATATAGTTTGGGCTGACCACTAAGCCCGAAGAAATCACATCAAGGAGAGAGCTCTAACCAATCACATCATGCCCAAAGAGATGACTTCCAAGAGAGGGGAGGCTCTATGACCAACCTGTTGGGAAATCTTGGGGGCGACATCACATGCGCAGCGGAAGAACAAGAAAACAAAATCCCCGATTCCCAAAGAGATGTTCGTCGTCGTACGAAGATTGGTGCGCAAAATCCACGAAACTTAACACTGCGTATAAAGTAGGTTGTGTTACCTAGGGAGATGGTATATCCCTGTTTCCTTGCAGATCCTTAGGAGAGGGTGAAGGAGGTCAAGCGTCCTCCTCTCTAGCGGTGATCCACACAGCAGGGTTGCGACGACGCTCCTCAAGACTCCATGCCTGCTTTGAGGTGGAGAGGAAGAGGAGAATAGGAAAGGCAAGCAAAGACTCTAGCTTATGAGGCTCTGAATCCCTCCTATTTATAGAGGTCCCCTGTCAAACCCTAATGGGTCCTCCCCTAGTGGGTATTGGATCTGCATCCAATAAGACAAGGGCTTCGTCGGATATCTCATATCTGAACCTCTACTCATCGCAATGCCTACCATATGTGTGTGACCCTCTAGGCCCAATATCGAGCTGGTCGTGAGTCATACCTGTCAGAACTCTTTCTAACTCAGTGAATTATTATCTCTGTAATAATTCACTCGACTCATCGACTACGGACGTACTAGGCCACTACGCCGTAGTCCCTAGACGATACAGGGGAATCCAATCCATTGGACCTGTCTGTCCTCAGTTACCGTGTACCTATAATCCCTCATCCATCTAATATCCCAGAGACCGTATATCGAGCATGGTGTTGTCAGACCCATACGGTTTCTACTCGAGCCTCGCTCTAATCGGATTCTCCCGGAGAACTCTTTCTCTCTCAACCCGAATGACCATGGCCAGGGATTTGTCTGAGCAAGAACACATGGGATATTCCTCTCATGACGCCGAGAGTGGATGATCCTCTATCGACACTCAATAGCCCTCGTAAGGTCGACTACCACTCCCAATGACCAGTTGTACTAGATCTGGGACAGCCAAACCTATAAGTATGGTATCAAAGAGTGGAGCACTCATACAGGACATCCTTGGTGTCTCAAGTCTAAGGACCAGATACACCACTAGGACTACGGAATCGCTGTCTGACAATAAGGCATCATCAACCATCCAGCATTCCGTAAGCGGATCAATCAGTGAACTCATTCTCCAATGAGCACCTGTACTGTATCCCTAGTGTCCCTACACGAGCAACTATGAGACCAGTTGCATCCATCATATGGACGGGTATACAACACACCAGTCTATCCGGTTATCACAATGTCCCTCTCGAGTAACCTATGACCGGGATTATTTAGGATATGCGTTTAAAGGTGAATCGATCTCATTATCGTGATCTCATCATGATCCGATTCCTATTGCACAAATCCAAGGACATCACAATATATACATGCACATATGCAATAGTTATAAAGTGATATACGCCAAAATATAATAAGCAAAAAGATTCTGTATCAAGTCACACATGCCATCACTACTGTATCCAAAAAAAAAAAAAATTGTTCCTATATTACTGCATAAACATTTCGTCACAAAGTTTTCATCTCTACAACGAAAGATACTTTATAGAATTTCAGCCGCATAGCACTGTTTGTTTGATCTTGATACTATATTTTCTCTGTCTAAACCAATCCCCCAACCCTTTCAACCATCACTTCTCTCAACCTATACATGCCTTTAACCCGTCAACAAAAGAGAGATCTTAACATCACAGATTTGGAGTTACATACTATGGCATCTGAGGAGACAATCAATGCTAAATTTGAAGCCTTCGAGGCACGAATGGAGGATAAGATTCGGACTCTCCTTACCGAATTCAGTTTGGGCCGACCACTAAGCCCGAAGAAATCACATCAAAGAGAGAGCTCTAACCAATCACATCATGCCCAAAGAGATGACTGATAAGACCCTAAAGTCTTATCGTAGGCTCTGATACAAAATAATAAGACCCTAAAGTCTTAACGTAGGCTCTGATACCAAATGATAAGACCCTAAAGTCTTATCGTAGAAGAAAAGGGAGAAATGGGGATGATAATGATCGCTTCGAGGGGATCGGCCTCCTTGATCACTTCGAGGGGATCGACCCTCCTTGATCACTTCGAGGGGATCGACCCTCCTTGATTACTTCGAGGGGATCGGCCTCCTAGGGTTTGTCCAAAGACAAAATAGTATTTTTCATAGATTCCCGAAAAGAAGTAGTTACATCCCTATTTATAGAGTTCCACCCAGGGTCCATCAGGACTTGAACTCTAATAATAAATAAATATTAAATAAACCTCTAATTGACTCTAACTGAACCAAACTGACTCAATAAACAACTGGACTAAACAGACTCAATAAACATTATTCAAAAGCTCAGAAAAAGGGTCCTAACAGTTCCTCCCTCTTCAAATCAGCCTTGTCCTCAAGGCTGAGTAGCATCAATCTCAGGGAGCTTCTCTTTCAGCACTTTAACCATAGACTATCTGCAACGCATCACAACCCGTTGATCAAGTAAGTATGGTCTCCACTTTTTGAGAGTGTAAGCAACAGGTCGATTTTTCAGTGTAGTAATCGTTGCATGAAACTTCTGGCCCTGTATAATCAATTTTATCTTTGAACCTTTGCTATCACAAGTGAAAGTCCATCCATCAATGATCTTTACTTCGAATCTATCATAGTCTTTAGTGTGATGGGCCAATCGGTCAACAGTCTCACTATCCATAGAATTGTTAGTACTACCAGTATCAATCAAAACTATAACAGGCTGATGTTCCAGAGTTTTGCCAACTTCCATAGTTTGCGGGTTAGAGTAGTCGGCTAATGCATGCATTGTATTTATGGTAGGTCCAACCTCTTCATTAGAATTTATACCTTCATGATCAGAGTCCACATTCTTAGCTTTCGGTTCCTCTCCAATTGATTCAATCATCAGAAGTTGCCCTTGTTTACATCGGTGCTCCATACTCCATTTTTCATCATAATACAAACCCCTTGCTGATCTTTCCTTGCTAATTTTTTTCTCATGTAGATTTGCAAATGAGATCGCAGCTATCATAGTACGGGGTTGACGAGCCTTAACTTCACATCGGATCTCTGGAATAAGCCCTTCAATAAATGTATCCAGAAGTTGTCGGTTCGACCAATCTCTAGCTTGATTTGATAATCTTTCAAACTTACTATGATATTCTAACACTGTAGAAGTTTGATGAATTTTGGCGAGCTGGCAATCAACATTCTCATATTCGGATGGGCCAAAGCGAACAAGAAGCCCTCTTTTGAACTGCTCCCACGAAGGAACTCCGTGAAAAGTTTCATACCAATCGTACCACTGGAGTGCATCTCCCTCGAGTTGGATTGAGGCCACTTCTACCTTGGATTCTTCTGGGGTTCTGTGAAAACGGAAAACATTTTCTGCCTTAGAGATCCAATTGGTCGGATTTCCATCTTTCCATCTCGGAAATTCCATCTTCATGTGTGAGTAATTTGTGTCATAATCTTGGGGCCCTTTTCCTGTATCTTCAGATCTGTGCAACGTAGAACTTGAGCTCCCACCTTCTTGAAATTTACTAAGGCTCCCCAGTAAGTCCTTTTTGAAATCATTAAGTACTTCTTGTAATCGATTCTCAATTCTAATTTCCAATGCTTCCATTTGTGCTTTCACTGAGTTATCGGTGGCCATTGCGTAAGACTGCAAATCTGTAATCTCAACTCCTATTTTTGGTGTCGGACAAGGGCATCAACACTGTAGATGCGAAGTTACCGAGGAGGTGGATGCCAAGGGCAGTGCTGCGGTCGCTGCGTTGGAGGAAGAGTAGCTGCCCTATTTCTATCGAGGCGTGGGGTGAGAGCGCCGAGGTTGGAAGGTGACTGCGTTGATGTGGCTGCAGCTGGGGGCAGCGTCGCCAAGGGCCTATCACTGCGGTGGTTGCGACGGTGCGGATGGAAGGCAGCGTTGCTTTGTCTCTACCGCACTACGAAGGCGTTGGTGACGTCGATGGATCGCGTGCGGTTGAGGACACAACGGTGTCGTTGAAGCGACCGAAACAGAGCTTGCTGCGTGTGCTGTTGGAGGGAGGCTGCGGTGGTGTTGCCGATGTTAGGATCGGAGCGGCACTAAGAGGGGGGGGGGGGGGTGAATTAGTGCAGCGGATTAAAACTTCGATTTTAATCAAAATCTTTCGTACGTTAAGAACGAAACTTGAGAAATTTAACTTGAAGGCGTATTCTTAAAGTTGCGCAGCAAGAGTAATGAGGAACTAAAGCAGTAAGAAGATTTGCAGTAATGTAAATGACAATAATAAAAAGCAAACCAGAGATTACGCCGATTTTTAGAGTGGTTCGGTCAAATGACCTACTCCACTTGCGAGGCCCCTCTTCGATGAGGCTCCCACCTTCCACTAGCAAGTCTCTTGAAATGGAAGGGTAAACACCCCTCTTACAACCTTTTACAAGCAGCTCAACCTCTTACAAATTTTCAATAAGAAAGGAGGAGGAGAACTCTTTAGCAAATTGAAAACAAGACTTGCTAAGACTTTCTAAGACTTTTCTCTCAATCAAAAATGCTTCTCAAAAGTTGTAACCTCAGCTGAGATTTGAGGGGTATTTATAGGCCTCAAGAGGATTCAAATTTTGGGCTCCAAAATTTGAATTCTCTTAGGGTTCCCGGTGCTGGAGGTTCCACCGCCCAGCCAGGCGGTGCCATCGCCCAGCGCTCGGGTGCTGGACGGTGCAACCACCCAGCCAAGGAGGTGTCACCGCCCAGCTAGGCGGTGCCACTGCCTACAGTGTTTTCAGCCCGACTACAGTGTTTTCAGCCACTAGTTGGGCTTCAATCTTGGCTCTCTAGTTCGCTGGTTTAGCTTAATTTTTAGCCTAAACCAACTCTGACTTTGGGCCCAGTTGGCCCCTAACCAGGATATAGGATTATCTCTTAATCCTAATCCTAATTACAAGTGAACTACATAACAAAAACACATCCTAAGCAAGCTTTCAACCGCGAACGTCGAGTCTTGTTTCGGCGAGCTTTCCGACGAACTTCTTCCGACGGACTCCCATCAAGCTCCCGATCTTGTGATGACTTTAATGAGTAGCCGAGCCTTCTCGGTGATCTCCGTGAACCTCCGACGATCTCTTCGGCGAACTTCCGATAGGTTCCCGATTTCTTCTCGGTTGGTTCCGGCAGCATCTCCGATGATTCTTCGGACTCTTAAACGTCCATCGATCTTGACTCCGGTATTCTTGCTTTGTGTTTTCTGGTTATCGTAGTTAATCCTGCACACTTAACTCAATAATATGGATTAGATCAATTAACCCATCAATTGATTTCATCATCAAAATCCGAGATTCAACAATCTCCCCCTTTTTGATGATGACAATCAATTGATGACGGAGTTAAACATAACTCCCCCTATCTATATGCCATATTATGAGAAGATGAAAACACTTGAATTTCATCCATTGAATTCAAGCATAAACCGATAAGTTCTAACCGTAGAGCTTATCGTTATTCTCATTAAGCAATAGTAAATGCGAAACTTCGATGAAAATCATAAGTCAAATGATATGGGACAATTTTTACTACGATAGGAGATAAAGATTTTCAACATGAATTTCATGATATCGATGTAAGGCATGCTTTCAATATGATCAATCAATCTTGTGATATTCTCAAGGATTTTGCAAGGCATATAAGACATTCATATCACACAAGCCTTTGCAATTCATATAAGTCATGCTATTAAAATGATACAAGTCATCACTTTTCTCCCCCTTTGTCATCAACAAAAAGGGAATGAGACTTGAAGCACATAATTTATCATACAAAGATTTTATCATTGATCATACATCACTCATCTATATTATCATTGATCATACAAAGATTTTATCATTGATCATACATCACTCATCTATATTATCATTGATCATACAAAGATTTTATCATTCAAAATTAAGTATGCTAAAATATTTACGCAGAGTTCATCTTAGAGGAAAATTCAGCATGCATTCATATTATCTAATCTCTTCTTTCTACGAATAATAGAAATTGTAGATGTATAAGAGAGAGATTGGGATAAAAAATTCAAGTAGTAATTTCACGAAGTCAAGATCATAATTCGAATACAAACTCATTCAAATCGTCAAATTCATGAAAATCTCAACATTACTTTTTAATCATCACATAAGGCATTTAAAGAATTTTTGAAACATAGGAGAATGATAAATTTAAGCATACAATGTTTCAATCAAATTCAAGTCATGAATGCCAATACTTTCATATTTGTAAGTATCAATTCATGAATGCCAAAAGATATTATTTGTGATTCTAATTTTGCAAGATCAAGATTATGATTTAGATAAAACTTATTTAAATCAAATCGCTAACTTGAAATTCATAATCAAGTCATCAAAGTCGATTTCGAGATTTCACAACATGTCATATGGAATTTGAAGGAGAATGAGAGATGGAAAGAAGATGAAAAACTTTACGGAAAATCCAATCAAACAAGTTTATTGTTTAGGGACAATTTAACATATCTAATTCCCTTCTAATGAATTCAAATTGATCTTCATTCAAGGCTTTTGTGAATATATCTGCTAATTGATGCTTTGTGTCAATGAATTCTAGAACAACATTATTGTTAAGGACATGATCGCGTATGAAATGATGCCTAACGTCGATGTGCTTAGTTCTAGAATGCTGAATTGGATTTTTAGTAAGGCATATGGCACTAGTATTATCGCATTTTATGGGAATATTTTCAAGGTGAATTCCATAGTCTTCTAATGTATTTTTCATCCAAATTACTTGTGCACAACATGCACTTGCAGCAATGTATTCAGCTTCCGCCGTAGATAGTACAACTGAATTTTGTTTCTTGGAAGTCCAAGAAACAAGTGCATGTCCTAAAAATTGGCATGTTCCGGATGTACTTTTTCTATCTATCCTGCATCCGCCAAAATCGGCATCTGCATAAGCTATTAGATCAAATTTTTCAGATTTTGGATACCACAATCCTAAATTTGGAGTTCCTTTAAGATACCTAAATATTCTTTTAACACTCTTAAGATGAGATAATTTAGGATTAGATTGAAACCTAGCGCAAAGTCCTACACTAAACATAATATCCGGTCTAGTCGCAGTGAGGTAGAGTAGACTACCTATCATTCCCCTATATGTTTTTTGATCGAAACTTTCACCATTTTCATCCATATCTAACTTAGTCGCAGTACTCATAGGGGTGTTTATTGCTTTTGAATTATCCATGTTAAATCGTTTTAACAATTCTAATGTATATTTGGATTGGTTAAGAAATATACCATCACTAAGTTGTTTGATTTGTAATCCCAAAAAGAAAGTTAATTCACCCATTAAACTCATTTCAAATTCAAGACTCATACATTTGGCAAATGATTCACATAGTGATTCATCCGAAGAGCCAAACACAATATCGTCAACATAAATTTGCACAATAAGAAAATTATTTTCAAAATGTTTAATAAACAATGTAGTATCAACCTTGCCTTTGGTAAAATTATTTAAAATAAGAAAGGAACTAAGCCTTTCATACCAAGCTCTAGGAGCTTGTTTTAAGCCATAGAGAGCTTTAGTCAATTTGAATACATGATTAGGAAGAAGAGAATTTTCAAATCCGGGAGGTTGTTCGACAAATACTTCTTCGGAAATAAAACCATTCAAGAAAGCACTTTTAACATCCATTTGAAATAGTTTAAAATTATTACTACTAGCATAGGCAAGGAGCATCCTTATGGCTTCTAATCGAGCCACGGGAGCGAAGGTTTCTTCGTAATCGATACCTTCTTCTTGGTTGAAACCTTTGGCCACTAATCTAGCCTTGTTTCTAACCACGATACCATTTTCGTCTTGCTTGTTTCTAAAGACCCACTTAGTACCTATGACTAAGTGGTCACTTGGTCTAGGAACAAGCTTCCATACCTCATTCCTCTCAAATTGGTTCAATTCTTCTTGCATTGCAATGATCCAAAAATCATCTTTTAAGGCTTCGTCAATGCATTTAGGTTCAATTTGAGAAAGGAAAGCGGCGTTAGCACAGAAATTTTTGAAAGAAGAACAAGTTTGAACCCCTTTTGATGTATCTCCTATAATTTGCTCTTTTGGATGAGCATCTACATACTTCCATTCTTTTGGTAAAGAAATTTCGGAAGAAGATGCATTCAAATGGCTATTTTGAGGAGAGGGTTCATTTAAATTCAAATTATCAAAACCAAGATCATCATCAAAATCATTTTTCTTTAAATCAGAAATTTCATTAAAAACTACATGAATAGACTCTTCAATTACTAAAGTTCTTTTATTAAAAACCCGAAAAGCTTTAGAAACGGAAGAGTAACCAAGAAAGATGCCTTCATCGGATTTAGCATCAAATTTTCCTAAAGCATCCCTTTCATTTAAAATAAAGCATTTACAACCAAAAACTTTAAAATAGGAGATGTTTGGTTTTTTGTTATTCCATAATTCATAGGGAGTTTTGGATAAGGATGGTCTTATTAGGACTCTATTCATGATGTAGCAAGCCGTATTTACGGCTTCGGCCCAAAAGTACTTAGGTAAACTATGTTCATTCAACATAGTTCTTGCCATTTCTTGTAGGTTTCTATTTTTCCTTTCAACTACTCCATTTTGTTGAGGATTTCTTGGAGTTGAGAAGTTGTGATTGTACCCATTACTTTCGCAAAAATTTTGAAAGTCACGGTTTTGGAATTCACCACCGTGATCACTCCGAATTGATGAAATCATGAAGCCTTTTTCGTTTTGAGTGAGTTTACAAAATTTAGAGAAACACTTGAAACAATCACTTTTGTGAGCTAAGAAATAGGTCCAAGTGTATCTAGAGTAGTCATCCACAATCACAAAAGCATATTTGCTTCCACCTAGACTTGTTGTATCAATTGGTCCAAATAGGTCTAAATGGATCAATTGTAATGGTCTAGTAGTGCTAATTTGATTTTTTGGTTTGAAGCTTGTTTTTATTTGTTTGCCTAGTTGACATGCATCGCATACTTTGTCCTTAATAAACTTTATATTTGGAATTCCTCGTTCTAATTCTTGAGATGAGATCTTAGATATTGTTTTCATGCTTGCATGGCCTAATCTCCTATGCCAAAGCCAAGCATCATCATTTACGGCGGAGAAGCACATTTCATTACTTAGTTCATCAAGATTGATGGTATAGACATTATTTTGTTTTAAAGCAATCATAGTCATGTTATGATTTGGTTTTTCAATAATGCACATATTTGATTCAAATCTAACGATGTAACCTTTATCGCATAGTTGACTAATACTCAAGAGATTATGTTTCAATCCATCAACTAGTAAGACATCATCAATGGAAAAATTAAATTTGTTACCAATAGTTCCCTTGCCAATGATTTTGCCCTTGTTGTTGTCTCCGAAGGTAACGTACCCTTCTTCTTTGCTAGTGAGCATAGAGAAATGAGATGGATCTCCAGTCATATGTCTTGAGCATCCACTATCGAGATACCATCTCTTGCTCCTAGCTTGTGGGTTTGTCTACAAAAGATGATGATTTTTAGGTACCCATTTGATTTTGGGTGCCTAAAAAATTGACCCACTAACTTTGTTTTTTATGATTGAATTCTTTATAGTTCCTTTAGGAACCCATATTAATTTTTGTGAACTAATTTTCCTAAATGGGCATTTGTAGGCAATATGTCCGGATTTGCAACAAAAGTTGCATTTCATATAAGAGGAAACATGTAATGTAGGTCCTTTTATGAAAGTGGTAGGATTTTGATGTAATCCTTTTACAAATCCAATTCCATTTCTATTTGCGATGTGACCCTTGTGTGCAAGGATCATATCTAATCCTTTGCTACCAACCTTAAACTTGTTTAAGGTTTCCTTAAGAAGCAAATTTTCATTTTTTATTGCTTCTAAGTGCTTACACTTAGAGCATGGAGGAGTTTGAAGACTATCAAACTTATCTTGTAACAAAGCATGCTCTTTCTTTAAGATACTTAACTTCTTGCTAACAGTTCTACATTCATCAAATAATTCATGAAAAGCGATAGATAGTTCTTCAAAAGATAAATCTTCATTAAATAAATCACATACCTCTTCTCCTAACGCCATTAGCGCGTAATGAGCAACTTGCTCGGTGTTGGACTCCTCTTCTTCGGATGCGCTTGAATCATCCCACGTTGCCTTGAATGCCTTCTTCTTTGATGTTCTCTTTTTGGCTTGAGGACAATCATTCTTATAGTGTCCCGGTTTTTTGCATTCATAGCAAATCACTTGGTCCATCTTTTGTTCAAATTTATTTTTTGTATTATTTTTAAATCTGTTCTTTCTTAAATATTTTTAAAATTTTTGAGTCAAAAGTGCAATGTCATTGTCACTGTCCTCATCACTTGATGTTCCTTTCAAGTTGTCTTCTTGTGATTTGAGTGCCATATCCTTCCTGTTCTTTGGAAGGGGGTTCTCGAGCTCGTCATGAGCTTGACATGTCATTTCGTAGGTCATTAGAGACCCAATGAGTTCTTCAAGAGGGAATGCTTTAAGGTCTTTGGCCTCTTGAATGGCCGTAACTTTTGGATCCCAACTTTTAGGGAGGGATCTTAAGATTTTAGTTACTAGTTCAAAGTTAGTAAAATCTTTACCAAGAGCTTTGAGTCCATTGATGACATCCGTAAACCGAGTGTACATGTCTCCGATGGACTCACTTGGTTTCATTCGGAAAAGTTCGTAATACACAAGGATGTTGATTTTGGACTCTTTCACTCGGCTAGTGCCTTCATGAGTGACCTCAAGAGTTCTCCAAATATCAAAAGCCGAATCACACATTGAAACACGATTAAATTCGTTTTTGTCTAATGCACAAAACAAGGCATTCATAGCCTTTGCATTTAAAGCAAAAACCTTCTTCTCCGATTCATTCCATTCGCTCATCGGAAGAGAAGATTTTTGAAATCCATTCTCGACAATAGACCAAAGCTCAAAGTCCATAGAAATGAGGAAGATTCTCATGCGAGTCTTCCAATATGTATAATCCGACCCATTAAACAAAGGTGGTCGTGCAATAGAATGACCCTCTTGCATGCCGGAGTAAGCCATCTCTCTTGGGTATTAAACCAAATATGAGAGATAACCTGGCTCTGATACCACTTGTTAGGATCGGAGCGGCACTAAGAGGGGGGGGGTGAATTAGTGCAGCGGATTAAAACTTCGATTTTAATCAAAATCTTTCGTACGTTAAGAATGAAACTTGAGAAATTTAACTTGAAGGCGTATTCTTAAAGTTGCGCAGCAAGAGTAATGACGAACTAAAGCAGTAAGAAGATTTGCAGTAATGTAAATCATAATAATAAAAAGCAAACCAGAGATTACGCCGATTTTTAGAGTGGTTCGGTCAAATGACCTACTCCACTTGCGAGGCCCCTCTTCGATGAGGCTCCCACCTTCCACTAGCAAGTCTCTTGAAATGGAAGGGTAAACACCCCTCTTACAACCTTTTACAAGCAGCTCAACCTCTTACAAATTTTCAATAAGAAAGGAGGAGGAGAACTCTCTAGCAAATTGAAAACAAGACTTGCTAAGACTTTCTAAGACTTTTCTCTCAATCAAAAATGCTTCTCAAAAGTTGTAACCTCAGCTGAGATTTGAGGGGTATTTATAGGCCTCAAGAGGATTCAAATTTTGGGCTCCAAAATTTGAATTCTCTTAGGGTTCCCGGTGCTGGAGGTTCCACCGCCCAGCCAAGCGGTGCCACCGCCCAGCGCTCGGGTGCTGGACGGTGCAACCGCCCAGCCAAGGAGGTGTCACCGCCCAGCTCTCGGGTGCTGGGCGGTGCCACCGCCTACAGTGTTTTCAGCCCGACTACAGTGTTTTCAGCCACTAGTTGGGCTTCAATCTTGGCTCTCTAGTTCGCTGGTTTAGCTTAATTTTTAGCCTAAACCAACTCTGACTTTGGGCCCAGTTGGCCCCTAACCAGGATATAGGATTATCTCTTAATCCTAATCCTAATTACAAGTGAATTACATAACAAAAACACATCCTAAGCAAGCTTTCAACCGCGAACGTCGAGTCTTGTTTCGGCGAGCTTTCCGACGAACTTCTTCCGACGGACTCCCATCAAGCTCCCGATCTTGTGATGACTTTAACGAGTAGCCGAGCCTTCTCGGTGATCTCCGTGAACCTCCGACGATCTCTTCGGCGAACTTCCGATAGGTTCCCGATTTCTTCTCGGTTGGTTCCGGCAGCATCTCCGACGATTCTTCGGACTCTTAAACGTCCATCGATCTTGACTCCGGTATTCTTGCTTTGTGTTTTCTGGTTATCGTAGTTAATCCTGCACACTTAACTCAATAATATGGATTAGATCAATTAACCCATCAATTGATTTCATCATCAAAATCCGAGATTCAACAGCCGAGGTTGAGGTTGCACGGGAAAATAGGAATCGACGGTGGCAGGCTGGGTGGCGAGCGGCGTCGTCGCTGGCTGGGCAGCAGCGGCGACGGTGGTGGCAACCGTTCGCAGCAGCAAGAGGATAGCCCTGTTTCGGTCACCAAGGGGGCAGAGCAAGGGTGAGTGGCGGCGGTCGTTCTCGCCCGAGCCTGGGGGAGCGGCGGCTGGGAGGCGAGCAGCGGTCGCCGCACGGTGGTTGGCAGTGGTGGTGGGTCGGCTGGAAGGCGACGGCGCTCGAGGCGTGGCTTCGATCGACGAGGGGCTGCGGCAACAGAGGAAGCTCTGTTTCTGTAACCGCTACAAGGAGGGGCTGTGGCAACCGGCGGTTGCGGCTGCGGTGCCGGCGGTCCTTCTCGCTCGAGCGAGATGGGAACGCGAGGAGAAGAGGTCGCTGGCCAGGTGATCGAGCGGAGGCGATGCGGCTGGGAACAAGGGCAATCCGTGAGTTGCCCTGTTTCGGTCGCCGCGAGGAGGGCGACAATCGGCCGCTGCGGCTGCGACCCAACGGAAGGCGGGCGACGGTGGAGAGGCAGCGGTGGTGGTGCGGTTGGGATCAGCGTCACCAACGATCGCCAAGGAGGAGAGGTCGAGCGGCTGCGCTGCGACGCAAGGGGAGGCGGGCGGCGGTAGTAGGGCTGGGATGGACGTTGGCAGCGTCGTCTCCTGGCCGGGGAACAGCAGCGACGGTGGTCGCCGGCCGGGAAGCGGGGCGATGGTGGGCGCTGGCCGGAGAGAAGCAGCGGCGGGTGGGTTGGCCGGAAGCAGGGGACGCAGGGGCGACTACGGCTTCTTCTTCCTCTCGTGTTTCTTCTTTTCCTTTTTTTTGAACGAGATGACGAACTACAGCGAGAACGCCGAGGATCGCTGCTCTGATACCAAATGATAAGACCCTAAAGTCTTATCGTAGGCTCTGATACAAAATAATAAGACCCTAAAGTCTTAACGTAGGCTCTGATACCAAATGATAATACCCTAAAGTCTTATCGTGGAAGAAAAGGGAGAAATGGGGATGATAATGATCGCTTCGAGGGGATCAGCCTCCTTGATCACTTCGAGGGGATCGACCCTCCTTGATCACTTCGAGGGGATCGACCCTCCTTGATTACTTCGAGGGGATCGGCCTCCTAGGGTTTGTCCAAAGACAATATAGAGTTTCACCCAGGGTCCATCAGGACTTGAACTCTAATAATAAATAAATATTAAATAAACCTCTAATTGACTCTAACTGAACCAAACCGACTCAATAAACAACTGGACTAAACAGATTCAATAAACATTATTCAAAAGCTCAGAAAAAGGGTCCTAACAATGACTTCCAAGAGAGGGGAGGCTCTATGACCAACCCCAACTATTCGCGCATGAGAGTGGACTTCCCTAGATGGGAAGAAGGAGACCCAATTGGTTGGATCTCGCGCGTGGAACGATATTTTCGGTACCATAAAACTGCGGATGCATCCATGGTGGAAATTGCAGCTATACATCTTGAAGGGGATGCCATACAATGGTTTGACTGGTTTGAACACACATATGGAGTCCTTTCATGGCGACAATTTAAAGAAGGACTGCTGAACCGCTTCGGACCAACTTATTACGAGAACATTGACGAACAACTAGCAATGATCCGACAAACCTCCACCATTCAGGAGTACCAAACCAGGTTTGAAAGGTTATCTAATCAAACTCGTGATTGGTCTGAAAAATAGCTATTGGGGACCTTTATTGAGGGCTTAAAGCCGAAGATCCGGAGAGAAGTTAAGGCGCGACAACCATACACGCTTATGGCAGCCATCTCTTTCGCACGACTTCAAGAGGAGCGATTGAACCATGAAGCCCGGAGGACTAGGATCACTCCTCGACCTACAATACTAAAGCCCTCAGCCCCCCCTACTATCAACCAAGTCCCTGCACCGAAAAGGTTAACAAGAGAAGAACTTCGGGAGCGATCTGCGAATGGGTCATTGAACCAGTAGAAGAAGAGGTCATTGAATATCCAGAAGAGAGCCTTGAATATGAAATAGAAGATATGGAAGAAGAGCCACAATCGACCGACATTACGGTACACGTACTAGCCGGCTACTCAAACCCGCAAACGATGAAAGTTGGAGGCCTTCTCAAACAACAACCGATTACTGTTCTCATCGACACGGACAGCACTAATAACTTCCTGAATAGTAAGGTTGCTACTCGAATGGCACTGCATATTGAAGGTTGCAGCAAGTTCGATGTAAAGGTGGCCGACGACAGAATCCTAAAGTGCGACCAAAGATGTCCGCAGGTGAAACTATTACTGCAAGACCAAGAAATTATCACCGATTTCTTCCTCCTACCACTTGATGACTATGAGGCAGTGCTTGGTATAGAATGGCTGACTACACTAGGTGATGTCTCTTGGAACTTTTCTAAATTAATTATGAAATTCTACTGTAAGGGCAAACATATCATCCTACGCGGGAAGCGCGGAAGCAACGTTACCACTGTTTCGACCCAACGAATGGAGAAAGTTTTACACAAGGTAAATGGTGGCTTTTTGATGCACCTCCAGCAGCAACCAGAGGGGAAGAAAATAGAAATTGAAGATCAAAACCTTGCCCAATTGCTTACTGAATTTGCCGACATTTTTGTTGAACCATGCGGTCTTCCTCCTTCTCGACAACATGACCATCGAATTCCAATCCTTCCGGGCAAGCCACTAGTGAACACTCGACCGTACCGATATCCTCACCTCCAAAAAGATGAAATTGAAAAGATCATAAAAGAGATGCTTGAAACAGGGGTGATTCGGCCAAGTTGCAGCCCCTATTCCTCACCAGTGCTACTTGTACGCAAGACGAACGAAACTTGACGGATGTGCATCGACTACCAAGCTTTAAATGGCATCACTGTCAAGGACAAGTACTCAATACCAGTGGTGGATGAACTTCTTGATGAATTAAAAGGAGCTCGAGTCTTCACGAAGTTGGACCTCCGATCCGGTTACCACCAAATTCGGGTATGTGAAGATGACATTCCAAAAACTGCATTCCGCACATATGATGGTCATTATGAATTCTTGGTAATGCCTTTTGGACTCACTAATGCTCCTTCAACCTTTCAAAGTCTCATGAACGATATTTTTCGGAGCTTTCTTCGTAAATTTGTGCTGGCATTTTTCGATGATATTCTCATTTACAGCCCTTCTCTTGAGACTCACTTTCAACATTTACAGATTATTCTGACGATCCTTCGGGAGAATACTCTTTTTGTTAAGCAACCAAAGTGTAGCTTTCTCCAGCAAAAAGTAGAGTACCTTGGGTGTTGAATCTCGGATTTTGATGATGAAACTAATTGATTGTGTTTAGATGTTTAACTACATTTTGAGTGATGCAAGTCTACTCGATCAGGATTAGACAGTTAACGCAGGAGGAATTGACGTTGCGCCTGAGGAGATCACGTTAGGATATTGGATGGTAGAAGGCTTCGGACGTCGGGCATTGGGCCAAGAGCGGAATTGCGCCAAGGATATCGGGGTTGCGGAGGTCAACCGCCGATTGGGCAACAAGCCGCAAGAGAGGACGATGCGCTAAAGAATCAGACGAAGCGCCAACCAATGATGTGCCGGGCAACAAAATGTCAATTCGCGTTGTAATAATTGTCTAGATGGGAGTAAAGTTTTAGCTTGTGTGTGCAGGATTAACTACGATAACGACGAAGACATAAAGAAAAACAAAGTGTCGGAGTCAAGCACGAAGGATTCATTGCGAGTTCGAGAGTTCGACGGAAGTCCGAAGGTTCGTCGGGAATGCTGCCGGAACTAGCTGAGAATGAGTAGGGAGCTTGCCGAAGGGTTTTTCGGAAGCTCGCCGGAAGGTTCGTTGGAAGTTCGCGGAGCTCTCCGAGAAAGATCGGAGCTTGCCGAAGAAGCTTGTTGGAACTCGGCAAGATCAAATCGTGAAGTCTAGGAGCTTGCCAGGAGTCCACAGAATGGTTTCCGAGAGTTTATCGGAAAACCGTCGGAAGTTCGCCGAAAGCTCGCCGGAAGAAGTCTTGACTTACGAACTTTGTAATAGCTTAGAAAATGTCTTTAAATTCGTAGTTAGCATGTTACTTAAGGTTAGAATTAGGTGTTAATCCTATAAACCAAGTAGGGGTCAATTGGGCTCTAGTTCGGACTAGTTTGGGCCAATTTTGGAGCCCAACCAGTGAGCTGAAATAGTGTAGGCGGTGGCACCGCCTAGAAACCGAGAGCTAGGCAGTGGCACCGCCCAGCACCCGAGAGCTGGGCAGTGGCACCGCTTGGTTGGGCGGTGGCACCGCCAGCATCGGGAACCAAAGAGAATTCAAATTTTGGAGCCCAAATTTGAATCCTCTTCAGGCCTATAAATACCCCTCAAATCTCAGCTGAGATCACAACCTTTTGAAAAGCAATAGTTTGAGTTAAGAGCCTTAGAATAGTCTTTGCAAGCCTTGTTTTTCATATTGCTTAAGTGTTCACCTCCTCCCATCTTGTTGAAAAGAATTGTAAGAGTGTGAACCACTTGTAATGGTTGTAAGAGGGGTATTAGTCCTTCCCCTACAAGAAATTTGCTAGTGGAAGTTGGAAGCCTCTTCGAAGAAGGCTTCGCAAGTGGATGTAGGTCATTTTGATCGAACCACTTTAAAAACTGCTGCATTATCTGGTTTGCATCCTACTCTTGCCATTTACATACTGCAAACTTCTCTACTTAGTTACTACGCTTCCATACGTTTCTAAGTTATCAAGCTTTTAAAATCGGTTTCCATTGATATTGCTTTTCATCGTACGAAAGATTTATCAAAACCGAAGTTTTAATCCGCTGCACTAATTCACCCCCCCCTCTTAGTGCCACTCCGATCCTAACATTGAGCACATAATATCAGAAGAAAGAGTGGCGGTAGACCCAACAAAAATTAAGACAATGCAAGGCTGGCCGAAACCTACAAACGTGAAATTATTACGCGGGTTCCTTGGACTAACATGCTACTACCGAAAATTTGTTAAGGACTATGGGAAGATCAGTACACCACTCACTTCTCTACTGAAAAAAGATGCTTTCCAATGGTCGAACAAAGCCTCTGCTACATTCGAGAAACTTAAGGTAGCCATGACAACGATGCCGGTGCTAGCGCTACCAGATTTCAGCCGACTCATCATCATTGAGACCGACTCATCTGGAGTCGGAATTGGAGCCGTTCTCATGCAAGATGGTTGACCACTCGCATACACTAGTAAGGCATTATCTTCCTCCCATCAAAACATGTCAGTATATGATAAGGAGATGCTCGCCATTGTACACGCAGTAATGAGGTGGAGACCCTACCTGATCGGCCGGCAATTTCAAATTAAAACCGACCATAGAAGCCTCAAGTATTTTTTGGAGCAAAAGATATCATCCCCTGAGCAACAAAAATGGGTAACCAAACTTCTTTGATTCGATTATGAAATTATTTACAAAAAGGGGAAAGAAAACGTTGTTGTAGATGCACTCTCACGGCTACCTGAGCAAGCTAAGGTTTCAGCCATCTCCCTTCCTACCACTAGTCTCCTCATGGACATTAGGGAAGAATGGAAGAAGGATCCAGAGATCAGCAACATTATAAAAAAATTGGAGGAGAATCCAAGTGCAATAGCCCACTACACTTGGGATTCGAGGGATCTACGCTACAAAGGTTGTATTGTGCTTATACCTGACTCCCCTTGTATCACAATCATCCTGCATGAAATGCACTCCATACCTTCAGCAGGGCACTCTGGATTCCTAAGAACCTACAAAAGAGTGAAGTAAAATTTTTATTGGAGAGGGATGAAAAAAATTATTGTTGAATATGTGGCACAATGTGATGTATGTCAACAGCACAAGGGTGAAACTGTGGCAAATCCATGGAAACTACAACCACTACCTATACCGGACTCGATGTGGACTGACATCTCCATGGACTTCATTGAAGGGCTGCCATCTGCCAAAGGTAAAAGCACAATTCTCGTGGTGGTTGATCAACTTACGAAATATACTCATTTTTATGCTGTGAGAAGTCCCTACACTACTGCTAGTATTGCCCAAGTTTTCATAGAAAATATTGTTAAACTGCACGGGATGCTAAGGTCCATTGTAAGTGATCGTGATAGGATCTTCACTAGTAAATTTTGGACCGAGTTATTCCAATTACAAGGCACCAAACTCAAGATGAGCACAGCGTATCATCCACAAACTAACAGCCAAACAGAGGTGGTAAACAGGTGTTTAGAGACATACCTTCGGTGTTTCGCTAGCGACCGACCAAAAGAGTGAGCAAAATGGCTTCCCTGGGCCGAATGGTGGTATAATACTACATATCATTCATCTATAAAATGTGCCCCTTATGAAGCATTATATGGTCGACCATCTCTTGTGATTCCAAAGTATGTAATTGGCTCGGCCAAGGTAGATAAGGTTGAACAAGAATTGATTGATAGAGACAAACTCCTACAACTGTTAAAAGATAATCTCTCTACAGCTCAAGCCAGAATGAAGCAGCAAGCCGACACACGACGAAGCGAAAGAGAATTTTTAGGAGGGTTTATCTTCGCCTACAACTATACAAGCAACTCTCCATCAACACTCGAGCCTCCATGAAGCTATCTCCACGATTTTTTGGGCCCTATCAGATCACAGAGCGTATTGGAGCAGTGGTGTATAGACTTAAATTACTTGAGGATGCCAAAATTCACTCTGTCTTCCACATGTCATGCCTGAAGCCCAAGTTGGGAGAACACGAGTCACCCCAGATCAAACTGCCCAACACCACTGAGGATGGATTTATTCAAGCTTAACCAGAAGCCATCCTCGATCGTAGGATCGTGATGCGTCGCCGACGTCCTTCTACTGAAGTACTAGTGCATTGGAATAATTTACCACTTGAAGACGCCACATGGGAATCATATGAGGAGCTGAAGACCCGGTTCCCTGAGTTCATGGAATCTCAGCCTTGAGGACAAGGCTGATTTGAAGAGGGCGGATCTGTTAGGACTCTAGCTAGGAGAGTCCTAATTGAGAGGGACATTCATGTAGGAGGTTTTTTTCTTAGAGAAGAATTAGGAGTTGTAAGGGAATATGAGTCCTATTAGGAGTTGGTTAGAAGTAAGAGTCTTAAGTAGGAGTCCTATTAGGAGTTAGGGTTTAGAAGCCCTATAAATAGCCATGTATTCCTTCTCTTTTCTTAAGCAATAGATGAATCTTTTATGCAGCCTTTGAGCAGCAACTTGGAGGGAGGAACCCCTATAGAGTTTCAAGGAGGTCGATCCCTTAAAGAGATCAACCCCAAGTTTAGAATCTGCAAGGGTTCTAACAGTGACCTAGAAGGCTAGGGAACCTTGGCCGCATGGGGTACCCTACGGTAGGATACCCCAAAGGGTAGGATACATCCTATATGGTGATATGTATAAGTGATGTGTGATGTGGATGGATGATCATGGATCATGTGATGTGTGTGATGTATTATGTGATGTGATTATTATTATCATTGGGGCCTTTGAGCCTTCAATTTATTTCTTATTTATTATTGGGCCTACGTGCATGTGATTAAGTTATAATTACATGAGGAGGCGCAATGAGAACATGGAAGCAACAGCGGGACCCATAAGGCCGAGAAAAACGATCGTGACATATGGAGATGCACCAAAATGCTAATGAAACCGATGAAGATGAGATGAACGAACATTAGGCATGGAGATGCGTCGATGCACACATAGATCATGATGCAAGTGATTGGGCCCATTGACTCGGGCCTGATCATATTAGGATATAGTCCATGATTATCTGGTATGATTACTCATGTGATATGTGATTACTCATATGATGTGTGATTACTTATACACTTGATATATATATATATATATATTTGCATGCGATGTAGATATATATTAAATATGTATGTATGCGATACATCATATTAGGAGACCGAATTAAAAATCCTCTCTCGATAATATTAAGTCGGTAAACATGAGGCAATTAGATTGACCCACGTGGCATTCTATTATTATAGGAAGAAATCGATTTTCGACGTAGGTTGAGTTGGTCGAGTCCCTCGATGTTCACCTATATCGCGATTCGAGATCTTGCCTATCATTGAATCTCGAATTTTGATGATGAAACCAATTAATAGTGTTTGTGATCTAATCTACATTTTAAGTGATGTAGGACTAGCTTCGATTAGGAAAGAAAATTAAATTAGGAAGAATCATGTTGGGCCAGAGTGGAATATGTCAGAAGATTGGACGTCGAGTTGGAGGATCGATCGACGTATCTGTTGAATCTCGTATTTTGATGATGAAACCAATTGATAAGTGTTTATGATTTGATCTGCATTTTGAGTGATGCAGGATGCTTCGATCAGGGAGAGATATTTAAAGCAGGAAGAATCATGTTGGGCCAGAGAAACATGTCAGAAGATTGGACGTTGAGCCAGAGGATCGGTCGACGTATCGATGGAAGGCTTCGAGCCATGGATTTAGGTATCGGGCCAAGAAGAGTGAATATTGCGCTAAGGATATTAGAGTTACGGAGGTCAACTAGCCGATTGGGTAATAGGCCGCAAGAGAGGATGATGCGCCGAAGAATCGGACGAAGCGTCGATGGACCAATGACATGCCGGACAACATGATTCATGCTTAGTAATAATTGTCTAGGTCGAAGTGTGTTTTACATATGCAAGATTAACTATGATATCAAGACATAAAGCAAAATGAAGTCTCGGAGTCAAGAACGTGATTTTGTTGGGAGTTCGAGAGTTCGTCGGAAGTCCGGACGTTCGTTAGAAGTTCTGCCGGAATTGACTGAGAAGTCCAGGAGCTTGCCAAAGAAGCTTGTCAGAACTCACCAAGAAGATCATCGTGAAGTTCAGGAGCTTACTGGGAGTCCGTTGGAACATTGCCGAGAGATCGTCGGAAGTTCGCCGGAAGCTCACTGGAAGAAACTAGACTTACAGACTTGTTTAGCTTAGTAAATGTCTTAGAATTTATAATTAGCATATAATTGGGATTGAAATTGGGTCAACCCAATTAGGGGCTAGTTGAGCCCATGAATGAATTGTGTTGGGTCTAATGAAAAGGCCCAAATAGTGATCCAAGAGGTGGCACCATCGTGGCACAGTCTTAGAGACAGTGTCAGGCGGTGGTACCGTCAGTCTGTGCGATGGTACCACCCGGACATAGTCTCCGAGAGGCTACAGGAGGTGGTACTACCCAGTGGTAGGGTGCCAGGTTGTCACGGACAAACTTCTAAACAAGGTGTTTGATGTAATGCTTATATATGTCCGTGTCTTTTGGCATATTCATGCCTTGTACAGCATGTAAAGGGGCGGCCGAAGGCTTAATAGTCCCATTTTAGTTGGGTTGGTGGCCTCTTTAGGCTTGTAAATAAAGGTTGTGTCATGTGGACACGTGCAAGAGATTTTCGGTCTGTAATGGACCATTTTACCCCTTTGTTGTGCCACTGTTCAGAGCTTGTAAAGTCTGTTTGTAATTTGTATTGTCTATGAAGTGTTTTTCGGAAATGTTTGCTTGTGGATCCCTATTGAGGCGTTCTCTCTAGCCCGTTCTCTCTTTTGTTGGTCCTAAGGGACAATGGGAGTCTTCGGGGAGGCTGACCTTTGCAGACGGACACACAAGGGTGCCGCACGACTTAGGTAAAACCAGCTAAGTTCGTGTCAGATGGTATCAGAGCGGGACAAGCACTCATAGAAACACTTAGCATGCAAACGTGGGGGACCTAGCGGGACTGCGTTGAGGGCAGTCAGCACATGCGCGACCATTTGGGGGAAAACGGGCATGGAGATGTAGGGAAAAGGAGTCACTCGGAGGAGCGGGCATCTGAGATTGGCATTCAGAGGAATGGCCAACCCTTTGCGCAAGAGGCACCACGAGAACAGACAAGCTTGGAAGAATGTGGAGCGCACAAAGGTTGGGATGGCTGAGTTTGAGCAACGGCTCAACGTTGACAACTATACTTGATGGTGCTCAAGACAAGCGAGGCGCTTGGTAATGGATGAGACCATCCAAGGTGGAATGAGTTGCTCAACGACCAAAAGAGTTATGCAAAGCTTACAGAGGTGAGGGGAATTGCTAACTCGAAGAATTTGGTACTCATGCATGGGCTTGTATGCGGACGATGGAATGTTCGTGGCCATCCCAAGGCGACCGAAACTCGGTGCCATGGAGCATTGAAACTTTCTCTTCGGCATGTGAAGGATACGTCCGTAGGAGGCTGAAGTGTGCAATGAGTTCAGCATGTTGCTAGGCCTTGAGGGGTGCAGCAGGGGCTGTATTGACGGGGAGTTGCAATCTAGCAAGTGCGTTTGTAGGAGGCAGAACAATGCACAGTTTGTTCAGTAGATCGGAGTAGTCCAAGGGGATGGTGGTCTTCGAAACGAAGAGAGATGTTGCTCCAATGGGACAGTTATCCAGGAGGGATAAGTCCCGGCACTCCAGAGGGAGAATCATGTGAGACGGACCTCACATGTTGAGGAGGAGTACCTCAACAAACAACAACTCCACGAAGCTCGATGGACTGAGCAAGCGGCGAGGAGTTGTCGCATGATCTCGCTCGAGAGAATGCATTGGTGGATGCATTGCGAGATCAAGTGGGGGAGCGACCTAAAGCAACTTAAATGAAGGCACACTTGGAGTCGATGTGGAGATCAGACTCAAGGGAGGGCTGACCCGTGGAATGGTGGGCGCGAGGGCCACCATCGACTCAATGCAAAAACGAGGAGCGGAGCAACTTGGGTGTAACTTGGCGAAGTACCCAAGCCGCATGAAGGGAGCCAGCATAGAAGTTGGAACATGGAGCAGAGGTACAGTGCTTTCCTTCGACAGAGGTCAAGGACATGAACTCTTGTAGAGGCAAGAGCAGGATCATGTTGTTCCATGGGCCATTCATTCTGTCAGAGTGGACTCATCTTGCATGGTGCCAAAGACGAAGGGAGCTTCTGGGCACATGCACCTTATCTCGGAGGAGCATTTGATGGAGGAACTAAGGCGACTCAATTTGCGGAGGCGAAGTTGGGTTCAAAAGGCCTTAACACGGGGCAAGAGGACGCAGAGGCGGGTACTCTTGAAGAATATGCCATAGTGTTGCCATGAATGAAACAATGCACAACGGAGATTGTGCTGGTAGGAGCAGAGGCCCAGGATCCAGACAATGGTGCACAAATTACAGTGAAGTCGGTGGACTTCGGGAGCTACTAGGCGATGGACTGTCCTAGAGCGGTGCTTCATCTAGGTGTGACCCAAGAGTGGGTGGATGAAGGTCGATTGCCAAAGGAGCGAACAAAATCGAAGGTGGAGGAGAACCTGCGATGTATTGGCAGAGGCCACACATGGAGGGTTCACAATTTGAGTTTATTCCACAAGGATCAGAATGCAATGGAGATGTCACCAGGAGGCGACATGGTGCAGCGGATCGTGGTGGAACAGTTCGTGGCAATGCAATACACACGACTGAGTCCCGGGAGGGACTAGATCATATGGAGGTATGATCGGGAGCTACTGGAAGCTCCACTTCGGTGAATAACACGACGGCAAGAAGGGCTATGGATTCAAGGAGTGAAGGCCATGGTACCGCAGAGGCGGGTCTTCTGTGCGTGCATCGAATTTTGCATTGGATGAAAACCTTGGTCATCAGCATATGGGGGTTGGGTTCCACCAAGGGAAAAGTTCGAATGCAAGTACCAGTGAGTTCCATGGGAGGAACTTGATCATGCAGAGGTATGATCGAAGCAGCTGGAGAGTTGGACTGCTCCAGAGCTCATATTCGCTTAAGGGAGCTCGGCAAGTCAGAGGACAAGGTCGAGTAAGTGAACGTTGCTACCAAGGAAGCTAAGGAGAACAGAATCGGTGCAAACCCTACAACGTGATGGCAGAGGCCATGCATGGGAGTTGCAATTTGTCTTTCCATCGACCAAACGGACTGCTTGGAGAACACAGAGGTGTTGAAGCAAGGGGTCGAAAGGGGCGAGGAAGCGACGATGAGTCCAGAGGGACTTAGCTACCCAAAATCAAGCATCAGTTAGAATGGAGGTGGACTCAGAGGAGTGCCATGGAGACATATCTACTGATCGTGAAGAAAAGGGATGCAGATGCGAGGTGACGGATAGTAGGGCCATGAGCATGGCAGCGCCATGGTACCGCAGAGGCGGGACTTCCGTGAAAGTCATTGATCCCTTGCTCTCATGGAGGGAGAGCGCTTGGTTGTGAAAGGGGCCGAGGAGGTGGAGAATGCAGAGGCAATCTCCAAGTACCGAGACAAGGCTGAAGGGCAAAGGCCGAAGAACTTCGTAAGACCGGTGTCAATGTGCTTCTCATCAAAGATAGCCGAAAGTGAAGGATTTCGGGTCATGTAAGAGTGCATAACCAAGGAACGAAGCAGGCAGTATGCGGTGCTGTACCTTTGATACTCAGAGGAGTAGGCGGCAGGGTTGATGGAGAAGACGGTACAATCCCAGAGGCGACCAAACCTATGAGAGAATTACTCCAAGTTGGGGTGAAAACTTCCTGCATTCCAGAAGTTCAATGGCATTGAGAAGGTGAATCACAGTAACTAACTCAACGCAAGGAGTGCAAACACTTCAAGTGCTTCAGAAGTGTGAGCAAAGAGCAGGCGAAGGCCAGTAACCAGCTCGATGCATGAAGTACAACCTCGAGGAGGCGGGCGAAGTCAAGTAACTTTTGCCTTCTCAACCCTTAAGAGAATGGATGAAACCGAGTACCCCAATTCTCTTATCTATCCAGCAGAGGAGCTCTGCACAAGTTCAAAGACCCTTCGAAGATAATGGAAGACAATAGTTGTCAAATCCTCACCAATGGTGATCAGTGCTACTGAGAGTAGATTGTCCGCTTCATTTCCCAACGAAATGCCAATCGAAAGCGGAAGTGATGCGAACCTACTTGGATGTGACAACTAAGTGAAAGAAGAGTCAATGAGCAAATTTTGTGGAGGAAGGACCCAAAACTTCAGAAGTTTACGAGATGATGCTCGTTAAAGCTCCAACAAGCATCCACCCAGTTCAAGCAGCATGAGGCATTTGAGAGACTGGCGCAGTAAGGATGGTCTTTTCCTTCATCTGGTGGATCCGCAAGAATCAACAAGGATCAACACAACTCAGCCAACCCCACACCAGAGTCAGAGTCATTGGTGAGTTGAAGTAGCATGGCGGATCAAAGGTTCGACTACTCAAAAATAGCAGCGGAGAGCAGCAAGGAGCCAAGAGGCGCATTGTAGCTGGAGCAGAAGATTGAAGACTCAGCAAAGGTGAGGAGTTACAGTGTCGACAAAGGCTTCAACGAGGACGTCGAAGGAATAAGTGGGGGAGAATGTCACGGACAAACTTCTAAACAAGGTGTTTGATGTAATGCTTATGTATGTCCGTGTCTTTTGGCATATTCATGCCTTGTACAGCATGTAAAGGGGCGGCCGAAGGTTTAATAGTCCCATTTTAGTTGGGTTGGTGGCCTCTTTAGGCTTGTAAATAAAGGTTGTGTCATGTGGACACGTGCGAGAGATTTTCGATCTATAATGGACCATTTTACCCCTTTGTTGTGCCACTGTTCAGAGCTTGTAAAGTCTGTTTGTATTTTGCATTGTCTATGAAGTGTTTTTCGGAAATGTTTGCTTGTGGATCCCGATTGAGGCGTTCTCTCTAGCCCGTTCTCTCTTTTGTTGGTCCTAAGGGACAATGGGAGTCTTCGGGGAGGCTGACCTTTGCGGACGGACACGCAAGGGTGCCGCACGACTTAGGCAAAACCAGCTAAGTTCGTGACAAGGTGGTGGTATCACCCAGTGTCAGACTGACATTGGCGGTGGTACCGTTCAGCATAAGCGATGGTACCACCCGTACCCAAGAAACCCAGGATGAGATATTTTAGGCTCCAAGTTTAAATCAACTTGAGGCCTATAAATACCCCTCTCACCCCTAGTTAAGATACACACAACTGAGAGCAAAAAGGGAAAGAAAACTCTGTTTCAATTGTGTGTGAACTCCTCTCAAAGTTCTAAGTGTTAGAATAGTTTGAGAGAGAAGTAAGTGGGGGTGTAAGGGTTATCTCCTAAACTCGGTAAAAGGAGAATCGAGTTGTAAAAGGTAGTTGGTCTTCGCCTATTGAAGGAAGATCGATAGTGGATGCCGGTGGCCTCGACGGAAGAGGAATCAACAGAGTGGATGTAGGTCATGACGACTGAACCACTATAAAAATCTAGTTTGCGTTTCCTTCTTGCAACTTACTTTTGTAGCAAACTACCTTTCCTCCTTACTGTGCTTTTACTATGCTTACGCTTACGAACAAGCATTGAATTTCAAGTTATCTTCCGAGTTCATTTTTTATTGCACGAAATATTTCTTGAACCGATGTGATTTTACTGCTGCACTAATTTACCCCCCCCCCCCCCCCCCTCTTAGTGCCGACTCGTTCCTAATAGTTGGTATCAGAGCCTCGTTTTTCTTATTTGGTTTAACACCCAAATAGAAATGGTTCTTTTCGGCTTTCAAGAAGGACATTCTCTCATTCGTCCTCCCTTGTTTAATAGGATGAACTACACATATTGAAAAACTCGAATGAGAGTTTTCTTATTTTTTTTAGATTTAAATTTATGAAATATTATGAAAAATTGTTTTCAAAGGTCTTCTCTTCCAATGAACCATTGGAATGATTTGGAGAAGAAGATTTTTTTTTTAAATGCTAGAGCTATGAACACTCTATTTTGCACTTTGAATAAAACTGAGTTTAATCGGATTTCTACTTGCGAAACGACTTTCAATATATGGCACACTCTCGAAATCACACACGAATAGAGTAAAAGATTCTAAAGTTAATCTTTTAATGCACGATTTTGAACTATTTCATATGAAATCAAGCGAAACCATTGGAGACATGTACACCCGTTTTACGGATGTCGTCACGCACAATGCACAAAATGAACTTGAGAATAACCTTCTAAAGAACAGGAAGGAATTAGCACTTCGAATAAAAGAAGACCACTCGAGTATAAGCTCAAGTGATGGTGAACTTGAACTTCTAATGAAATTTAAAAAGTTCATGAAACAGCGATTAAAGAACAAAAATACACTTAAAAAGAGTAGAACTACTTCCTATAAACGTAAGAAGAAGTTGCCAAAAGAGGAATCGAACTCCTCTGAAGACGAGGAAAAAATCAATAAAGACGAGGTGGCAAACTACGTTTTAACGGCTTTCGACGATGAGGTAATCAAAATAACCTTAGTTTACTTTGAAATTACATAATTCCTTTCATGAGTTATTATTAATTTAGTTTAAAAAAATTATTTTTCTTGAAAATTACATGTTTAATAATGTATTGAAAATGTAAAAAATTGGAATCATGCTTATCCTTCCAGTAATGATCATGAAAATTACATGTTTTATGATAAAGGAATAAAATATTAGATTTCAATATAATGATAATCCTATATATGTTTTTAAGAAGAAATAATATGTATGCTGATGTCTTAATGAAAATGTTAAGAGGTTTGATATCATGCTTAATATGAAATTGTGCATGTTATACCTTCAAAACTTGAAACGATGTTTTGATGTCATGCCCCAAGTAATGTTGATTTGAGATCATGCTTAATTAGTTTATCTTTCAAAATTATGCATGATGATTCTTGCGATTTATGGATTATCGATTTTTACCGTAATGAAAATAACTTTTTTAGTTTTAAAAATGATGCATATTTTTGTTTGGTATAAATGACAAAGGCATGCTCGTATGAAATAAATCACATGAACTGAAACAACTATAAAGAGGAAAACATTTTTCTTAAAAATTTTTTCTATCTTATTGAGTTTTGAATAAGAGATTGATAAATCTATTTATATTATTTTGAATCTCTTGAACTATAAAAGTGTTTTTGATGATTTGATGATTTAAATTTGAATAAATTTTTATCTAAATTATGATCTTGATTCCTTGATATTTATAAATTAAGATTTATTATGAATCAAGATTTTTCATTAATCGTTCTCCTATGATTCTACTTGGTATTTTCTTAAGAGGAGATTTTCTAAAATGAATCATGAATTTTCTTGTGAGTTCTTGAATTTATTACTTGAGATTTTCTTTTAATCAAGATCTCTTCTTTGTACACCTACAATCTTTTATTTTTGATATTTTTATTTAAAGAAGAGATTTACTATATGAATCATGTCTTTTGGTATTCAGGTGGTCTTATCTTTCCTGATATGATTTCTTTGTATTTATGGCATATATGCCTTAAAACGATTGAAATATTTTACACTATTATTTGTTGAATCTCGTATTTTGATGATGAAACTACTTGATATATGTTTATGATTTAATCTACGTTTTGAGTGATGCAGGATGCCTCAATCAGGATGAGACAATTAAAGCAGGAAAATCATGTTGTGCCGGAGGAACATGTTAGAAGATTGGACGTCGGGCCGGTGGATCGGTCGATGTATCGACAGAAGGCTTCGGGCCATGGACTCGGGCATCGGGCCAAGAAGAGCGGGTATTGTGCCAAGGATATCGGAGTTGTGGAGCCAACTGGCCAATTGGGCAATAGGCCACAGGAAAGGATGATGCGCCGAAGAATCGGACGAAGCGTCGAGGGACCAATGACATGCCGGACAACTTGGTTAATTGCTTAGGATTAATTGTCTTGATCGAAGTGTTTATTTTCAGTGTGCAGGATTAACTACGATGGAAGAAAGACATGTAGCAGGAGTTGCGCCGGAGTCAAGACAATGATCACGTTGGGAGTTCGAGAGTTCTACGGAAGTTCGGACGGTCGTCGGAGGTTCTGCGGGAACAAATCCGAGAAGTCCAGGAGCTTGCCAAAGAAGCTCGTCGGAACTCTCCAAGTGGATCGTCGCAAGTCCAGGAGTTTGCCGGAAGTCCGCAGGAGCATCACCGAGGGTTCATCGGATGATCGACGGAAGTTCGCCGGAAGCTCGCCGGAAGAAGCGATTGACGTACCGAAGCAAGTTGCAGTAAATGTCTTAGGAAATAATCGTAGTTAGCACAATGATTAAGTTAGAAATGGGAGGTGATCTCATTAACTTAATCTTGGGGCAATCGGGCCCCTGAAAGACCCAAATTAGGCTGAATGGATCAACCCATTCGGACCTGAAATAGTGCTAGGAGGTAGCACTGCCAGGGTAGGAGGTAGCACCGCCCAGGAGGCAGTCTCCAAGCGAGACTGGGCGGTGCAACCGCCCTAGCCAGGAGGTGCAACTGCCTGGGCTCAGTCTCCGAGCGAGATTGGGCGGTGCAACCTCTCCTGACAAGAGGTGGCACCGCCTGAGCTCAAGTTTCGAGCTCTGCCAGGCGGTGCAACCGCCCCAGTCAGGAGGTGCAACCACCTGAGCTCAGTCTTCGAGCTCTGGCAGAGAGGTGCAACCGCCCCTGACAGAGGTGGCACCGCCCAGAGGCTCAGTCTTCGAGCTCTGCCAGGCGGTGCAACCGCCCCAGTTAGGAGGTGCAACCGCCTGATCCCGGAATTCCGGGAATTGATAGTTTTGAGCTCCAAATTTGAACTGGGTTGGGGCCTATAAATACCTCACCCATTCAGCACAGAAAGCACACAGACTTACACTTGAAATCTTGATCTTTTTCTGTGATTCTTAGAGCTCAAAATTGTTGTAAAGGCCAAAAGTTCTTCTCCCTCTTTTCTTCTAAGTTCTGAGTTGTAAAGAGAGGAGAGAAAATTTCTGTAAGGGTTGTCTCCTAAGCCCGTCAAAAGGAGTGAAACTGTAAAAGGGTGGTTGACCTTCACCTATTGAAGGAAGGCCTCTAGTTTACGTCGGTGACCTCGTTGGTGGAGGAAGCCAAAAGTGGAGTAGGTCAAGATTGACCGAACCACTCTAAATCTTGGTTTGCATTTACTTTGAGCATTTTATCTTTACTGCAAACCTCCTTAATAGCTTACTGCCCTCTGCGCTTTTAACGAACGAGTTTCTAAGTTCAGAGCTTTTCGAATATGCATTTAGACATAAATCGGCTTTTTCGTATGAGCATCATATTTCAGTTTATGTTTACGTTTAGACTTCAATCATAACTGCAAACTGCCTTCTGCGCATTTATAAAACATATCTCAAAGTTCAGTATCTTCAGAATCGACATTTAGACGTAAATTGGTTTTATCGTACGAACATCGCATTTCAATTTGCACTTGCATTCTGATTTCCATCATAAACTGCAAACTGCCTTCATAGATCTACTTTAACGTCATCTCGCTTAATCTTAAGTTAAAGTAATCTTAGAATCAGCTTTTACATCGAAATCGTTTTTATCGAACGAACGCAGCTTTCGAAGTTTTAATCACTGAAAGATTTCCGCTGCACTAATTCACCCCCCCCTCTTAGTGCTCTTGATCCTAACAATTGGTATCAGAGCCCGGTTTTTCTCATTTCGGATTTACACCCGAGAGAAATGGCTCTTCATGGCTTTCAAGAGGGCTTTTCGATTTTTTGTCCACCGTTGTTTAACGGATTGGACTACACTTATTGGAAAACTCGAATGAGAGTTTTTTTGATTTCTATGAATTTGGATTTATGAAATATCATTGAAAACGGCTTTCATCTTCACTCTAAACCGATGAACGAATGGTCGGATTTAGAGAAGAAGCATTTTTCTTTAAACACAAAGGCTATGAATGCCTTATTTTACGCTTTGGACAAAAATGAGTTCAATCGGGTTTCTTTGTGCGAAACGGCTTTCGATATTTGGCGCACTCTTGAAATCACGCACGAGGGAACTAGTAGAGTCAAAGACTCGAAAGTTAATATTTTACTGCATAATTTCGAGCTTTTTCAAATGAAGCCAAGCGAAACCATTGGTGACATGTACACCCGTTTTACGGATGTCGTCAATGGTTTAAGAGCTCTTGGCAAATGTTTTTCGAATTCTGAACTTGTGAACAAGATTTTGCGTTCTCTTTCTAAGAAGTGGGATTAAAAAGTAACGGCTTTACAAGAAATAAAAGATTTAAATATTTTTCCACTTAAAGAACTAATTGGTTCATTGATCACATATGAAATGACGTGCAATGCACGTGAAGAACTTGAGAACCACCTTCCAAAGAACAGGAAGGATTTGGGACATAGAACATTTGAAGACCACTCGAGCATAAGCTCAAGTGATGGTGAACTTAAACTACAAATGAAACAAAAATTAAAAAGTAAAAAGAACGGAACTACTTGCTTTGAACACAAGAAGAAGAACAAAAATTGGGATGAATCGAGCTCCTCCGAAGACGAGGAGAAAATCAACAAAGGCGAGGTGGCAAACTACGCCTTTACGCCTTTCGACGCTGAGGTAATCAAAATGCCTTTAATTTACTTTGAAATTACAAGTGGATGCTCAAGGCAAGAGATGGTACCTTGATAGTGGATGCTCAAGGCATATGACCGGAGATCCATCTCAATTCTCTAAGCTCACTAGCATAGACGAAGGATATGTCACCTTCAGAGACAATAACAAGGGTAAAATCATTGGTAAAGGAACCATAGGTACCAAATCCAACTTCTTTATTGAAGATGTGTTATTAGTTGATGGCTTAAAGCATAACCTCTTGAGCATTAGTCAATTGTGTGATAAAGGATATATATTAAATTTGAATCTAATACTTGCATTATTGAAAAACCATACAAAATCACATTTATGATTGCATTAAAATAAAATAACGTATACACTATCGACATTAATGAAATATGTAATAAAATATGCTTTTCGGTTGTGAATGACGATGCTTGGCTTTGACATAGGAGATTAGGTCATGCTAGCATAAAACTAATATCTCAAATTTCATCTATAGAACTTATAAGAGGAATTCCTTATATCAAGTTTGTCAAAGATAATGTGTGTGATGCATGTCAACTAGGAAAACAAATAAATGGTAGCTTCAAACCGAAGAACCAAATAAGCACTTTTAGACCTTTGCAATTGATCCATATGGACTTATTCAGACTAATTGCTACATCAAACCTAAGAGGTAGCAAATACGCATTTGTCATAGTGGATTATCATAGTAGATACACATGGACTTATTTTTTAGCACACAAAAATGAATGCTTTATGAATTTCTCTAAGTTTTGTAAACTTATTCAAAATGAAAAGGGTTTTATGATATCGTTAATTCGAAGTGATCATAGTGGTGAATTTCAAAACCGTGATTTTCAAGAATTTTATGAATCTAATGGATACAACCACAACTTCTCTACTCAAGAAATCCTCAACAAAATGAAGTAATAGAAAGAAAGAATAGAAACTTACAAGAAATGACAAGAACTATGTTAAACAAATATAGCCTATCCAAATATTTTTTGGCCGAAGCTGTAAATATGGCATGCTATGTTATGAATAGGGTTCTAGTAAGACCACTACTTTTCAAGACTCCTTATGAGTTGTGGAACAACAAAAAAACCTAACGTTTCATACTTTAAAGTTTTCAGATATAAATGTTTTATTTTGAATGAAAAAAATGCCTTAGGTAAATTTGATGCAAAATCCGATGAAGTAATTTTTCTTGGCTGTTCTTTTGTTTCTA
This sequence comes from Musa acuminata AAA Group, assembly GCF_036884655.1. Taxonomy (NCBI): domain Eukaryota; kingdom Viridiplantae; phylum Streptophyta; class Magnoliopsida; order Zingiberales; family Musaceae; genus Musa; species Musa acuminata. The sequence goes on along the minus strand of NC_088330.1, from coordinate 21,659,446 downwards.
AAGCATTTCGTATCTTTAATAAAAGAACTTTGATTATAGAAGAATCTATTCATGTTGTTTTTAATGAAATTTCTGAAGTTAAGAAAAATGATTTTGATCATGATCTTAATTTTGATACTTTGAATTTAAATGATTCCCCTTCTTAGATGCATCTTCTTCTAAACCTTCTTTACCGAAGTAATAGAAGTATGTAGATGCTCATCCTAAGGAGCTAATTATAGGAGATACATCGAAAGGGGTTCAAACTCGTTCTTCTCTTAAGAATTTTTGTGCCAATACCATTTTTCTCTCCCAAATTGAACTAAAATGCATCGACGAGGCCTTGAAAGATGATTCATGGGTTATCACAATACAAGAGGAGTTGAATCAATTTGAGAGAAATGAGGTATGGAAGCTTGTTCCTAGGCCAAATGACCATTTAGTTATCGGTACTAAATGCATCTTTAGAAACAAGCAAGATGAATTTGGTATCGTGGTTCGAAACAAGACTAGATTAGTGGCCAACGGTTTCAACCAAGAAGAAGGTATCGATTATGAAGAAACATTCGCTCCTACGACACGATTAGAAGCCATAAGGATGCTCCTTGCCTATGCTACTACCATCAATTTTAAGTTATTTCAAATGGATGTTAAAAGGACTCTTCTTAATGACTTTATTTTCGAAGAAGTTTACGTTGAACAACCTCCCAGATTTGAGAATGATAATCTCCCTAATCATGTGTTTACATTGACTAAAGCTCTCTATGGATTAAAACAAGCCCCAAGGGCTTGGTATGAGAGACTTAGCTCATTTCTTATCGAAAATAATTTCTCTAAAGGTAAGGTCGATACCACATTTTTATCAAAAATTTTGAAAATAATTTTCTTATTATTCAAATTTATGTTGATGATATTATTTTTGGTTCCACGAATGAATCTCTATATGAATCATTTACTAAAAGTATGAGTCTTGAATTTGAAATGAGTTTGATGTAGGAATTAACTTTTTTTTTAGGCTTACAAATCAAACAACTAAATAATAGTATTTTTCTTAATCAAATAAAATATGCTTTAGATTTGCTAAAAAGGTTTAATATTGATAGCTCAAAGGCTATCAACACTCATATGAGCACCTCTACTAAGTTAGATATTGATAAAAGTAGAGAAAGCTTTGATCAAAAAGCTTATAGGGGTATGATAGAAAGTTTACTTTACCTCACCGCAACTAGACCGGATATCATATTTATTGTAGGACTTTGTGCTAGGTTTTAATCTAATCCTAAGATATCTCATCTTAAAGCAGTTAAGAGAATACTTAGATATATTAAAGGAACCACAAATCTAGGATTACGGTATCCAAAATCCGAGAACTTCGAGCTAATTGCTTATGCTGATGCGGATTTTGCTGGATGTAGATTAGATAGAAAAAGCACATCCGAAATATGTTAATTTTTAGGACATGCACTTGTTTCTTGGTCTTCCAAGAAACAAAATTCGGTTGCACAATCTACAACCGAAGCCGAGTACATTGAAGCTAGTGCATGTTATACACAAGTTGTGTGGATGAAAAACATTTTAAAAGATTATAAGATTCATCTTAAAAACATTCACATAAAATGTGATAACATAAGTACAATATGTTTAACAAAAAATCTCATTCAACACTCTAGAACTAAACATATTGATATTATACATCACTTTATACGAGATTATGTTAATAATCATGATGTAATCTTAGAGTTTATTGATATGAAATATCAATTAGCCGATATTTTTACAAAGCCCTTAAGTGAAGAACAATTTGATTTTATTAGAAGAGAATTAGGAATGTTAATTTGTCCGAATGCACGAATTTGTCAAATTTTGTTTTCGGACTTTCTTGATTATTTGGATCACCCACTTAAATCTTCTCTTTGTATAAAGCTGAAAATTGTTTGCCTTGATGTTGTAAACTTAAAATGGTGTTTACTTTGATGTTGGAATTTTATGCTAAAAATTTTTATGATGATTATGGTCTCTATTAAATATTGAGAAGTTTTAATCATACATGATGCAATATCGGATTCTTAATTATTGAGTGCTACTAGCACTAATGATATTACCTCACACAAGTAGTGATAAAAGGCTATGACAAAATATTTTATAAATGCATGAAGTGTTTATACATATCTTGATGTTTGATTCATTGAAGTCATTGATAAATGCATCTCTCACGGATTTCACTCTTATGAATTTTTAATGAGAAATGGATTTGATGTAATGCTCTTCTCACTATGATGTTTTATTCATGAATTTCTCCTTCATTTGATACTCCTCTCCCATGAAAATTGAAGGAATTCCAATGAATATATTAATCCTTGAATGATGAATTTTCATGTGTGATAATGAAAGCATGTATGTGATAATTTTCGTAGAAATTTGAATTCATATGGATATCTCGATCCTTTTCATGAATCCCTTCTCTTTATCAAAATGAAAGCATATTTTAACGAAACTTATTTTTGACTTGATTCAAATCATTTCACAAATTTAGTTCTTAATGGATTCCCTCCCTACCTTCTTTCCTCTTTGTAATGCAAAATGTGATGACAAAGGGGGAGAAGTTGTTGGAATCTATCGTTTTAATGTTGATAACATCTAATGATGAGAACTTTTGAGTGTGAAACTTACTTGATTCTTTTTTACCACACTTGCATTATTGAATTGTTCTCCTATTTGTTAATGATAAAGGGGGAGAAATAATACCAAACTTTGGTAAATTGTTGACAAATGTATGTAATATATTTCATAATATATACTTCAAATGTTTGCTAGATAAATTTCTTTCATTATTTTAAGATATCTTGAGCTTAACTTGCTATTTTATAATTGATATCTTGCCATACAATAATGAATTGCTATCTTTGTCATCTTTCATATTTAAAATATCATATTTGAAAATGGATGTCATGCCTTTACATCATTTTGATAAATACTTAGCATCGTTTTTTGAGAATGATAGATCATGATAGGAATCATGATGTATATGTTGATAAGTTTAATTAACTTATCTTATTAGTTTTTTCTTGAATTCAAAAGCCTTGAATTCAAGAATGTCTTTTCTCAAGTATGGCATATAGATAGGGGGAGTTAAGATCAACAACGTCATCAATTGATTGTCATCATCAAAAAGGGGGAGATTGTTGAATCTTGAATTTTGATGATGAAGTCAATTGTAAATTATTTAATCTAATCTATATGTTGAGAAAAGTGTGCAGGATTAACTACGATAGCAGTAAGATATAAAGCAGGGTTTGTGCCGGAGTTAAGATCGAGATCTCATTGAGAGTTCGAGAGTTCGACGGAAGTCCGGGCGTTCATCAAAAGTTCTGTCGGAACCAACTAAGAAGTCCAAGAGCTTACCAAAGAAGCTTATTGGAACTCACCAAGAATATCAACATAAAGTCCAGGAGCTTGTCGGGAGTCCACCGGAACATTGCCGAAAGTTCGTCGGATGTTCGTCGGAAGTACGTCGGAAGCTCACTGGAAAACAATTGACGCACCGGAACAAACAACACTGTAATCATGTCTTAGTTATCGTAGTTAAAATATAAATTAAGTTAGGATTGGGAGGTAATCCCACTAACTTAATTAGGGGCCAATTGGGCCCTTAACAGGATTGAATTGGGCCGAATTGAGCACCTAATTCAGCCCCTGAAAACAAGGCCGGTAGTGGCACCGCATGGAAGGCAATGCCCCATGTTTTCTGGGCGGTGGTACCGTCAGCAATATTGCTGCCAGTGGTGGTACCGCCCAGTGTCAAATCAATGGTAATAGTACTACCCAGTAATGGCGGTGGTACCGCTAGTACCTCGGATTCTGGAGATGTGACACTTTTTTACTCCAATTTTGAAACCATTGGGGCCTTTAAAAACCTCATGCTTTTCTACATGAAAGGGCACGAAAGTATTGGTTTAATCTTGAATCCTTGAGTCATAAAAGTATTGTAAAATTTAGAGTTCTCCTCCTTCATCTCTTATCCTTGTAACCATCCAAGAAAGAGGAGTGAGACTTGTAAGGGTTGTCTCTTAAACCCGGGAAAACGAGAAAGTGCTGTAAAAAGGTGTTCGGTCTTCACCTATTGAAAGAAGGCCTTTAGTGGATGCCGGTGACCTCGTCGAAGGAGCAATCCGAAAGTGGATGTAGGTCACCTTGATCGAACCACTATAAATTTCGGTTTGCTTTTCATTTATGTAATTTACTTTACTGTAAACCTCCTTAATCTTCTCTTGTACTTTACGAAAGCTTTCGAGTTCAACTTCTCTCCGAAACAACTTGAATTGAAAATATTTTCGTCGGAATCAGTTTTAAACGACACGAACAATTTTCTAAAATCGTGAAAGTTTTCCGTTATACTAATTGACCCCCCCCCCCTAGTACCGCTCTTGATCCTAACAATATGACCGGAGATTCATCTCAATTCTCTAAGCTCACTAGCCTAGATGAAGGATATGTCACATTCGGAGATAACAATAAGGATAAAATCATTGGCAAAGGAACCATAGGTAATAAATCCAACCTTTTTATTGAAGATGTGTTGTTGGTTGATGGCTTAAAGCATAACCTCTTGAGCATTAATCAATTGTGTGACAAAGGATATATTGTTAAATTTGAATCTAATGCTTGCATTATTAAAAGACCATACTAAAACACATCTATGATTGCACTAAAACAAATGTTCATGATGAAAATAGTTTTATGATTTCATCAATTCGAAGTGATCACGATGATGAATTTCAAAATCATGATTTTTAAGAATTTTATGAATCTAATGGATACAACCACAACTTCTCTACTCAAAGAAATCCTCAACAAAATATAGTAGTAGAAAGAAAGAATAGAAACTTACAAGAAATGGCAAGAACCATGTTAAACGAACCTTGCCTACCTAAATATTTTTGGGCCGAAGCCGTAAATACGGCATGCTATGTTATGAATAGGGTTCTAGTAATACCACTACTTTCCAAAACTCCTTATAAGTTGTGGAACAACAAAAAACCCAACATTTCATACTTTAAAGTTTTCGGATGTAAATGTTTTATTTTGAATGAAAAAGATGCCTTAGGTAAATTTGATGCAAAATTTGATGAAGGAATTTTTCTTAGCTATTCTTTTGTTTTTAAAGCATTTTGTATCTTTAACAAAGGAACTTTGATTTTAGAAAAATCTATTCATGTTATTTTTAATAAAGTTTCCGAAGTTAAGAAAAATGATTTTGATAATGATGTTAATTTTGATGCTTTGAATTTAAATGAAACCCTTTCTTCATCTAGCAACTTGGATGCATCTTCTTCTGAAACATCTTTACGCAAGGATTGGAAGTATGTAGATGCTCATCCTAAGGAGCTAATCATAGGAGACACATATAAATGGGTTCAAACTCGTTCCCCTCTTAAGAATTTTTATGAAAATGTCGCTTTTCTTTCCGAAATTGAACATAAATGCATTAACAAGGCCTTGAAAGATGATTCATGGGTCATCGTAATGCAAGATGAGTTAAATCAATTTGAGAGAAATGAGGTGTGGAAGCTTGTTCCGAGGCCAAATGACTATTTAGTTATTGGTACTAAATGGGTCTTTAGAAACAAGTAAGATGAACTTAGTATCGTGATTAGAAACAAGGCTAGATTAGTGACCAAAGGTTTCAACCAAGAAGAATAGATCGATTATAAAGAGACCTTCGCTCCTGTGGCACGATTAGAAGCCATAAGGATGCTCCTTGCCTATGCTAGTAGTAATAATTTTAAGTTATTTCAAATTGAGGTTAAAAGTGCTTTTCTTAATGGCTTTATTTTCGAAGAAGTTTATGTTAAACAACCTCCCGTATTTGAGAATGATAATCTCCCTAATCATATGTTTAAATTGACTAAAGCTCTCTATGGTTTAAAACAAGCCCCAAGGGCTTAGTATGAGAGACTTAGCTCTTTTCTTATTCTAAATAATTTCTCTAAAGGCACGGTTGATACTACATTGTTTATCAAAAATTTTAAAAATAATTTTCTTATTATTCAAATTTATGTTGATGATATCATTTTTGGTTCCACGAATGAATCTATATTTGAATCATTTGCTAAAAGTATGAGTCTTAAATTTGAAATGAGCCTAATGGAGGAACTAACCTTTTTTTTCGGCTTACAAATCAAACAACTAAGTAATTTTTCTTGGTTAAATAAAATATGCTTTAGATTTGCTAAAAAGATTTAATATGGATAGCTCAAAGGCTATCAACACTCTTGTGAGCACCTCCACTAAGTTAGACATTGATGAAAGAAGAGAAAGCTTTGATCAAAAAGCTTATAGGGGTATGATAGGAAGTTTACTATACCACACTACAACTAGACCGGATATTATGTTTAGTGTAGGACTTTGTGCTAGGTTTCAATCTAATCCTAAGATATCTCACCTTAAAGCAGTTAAGAGCATTCTTAGATATATTAAATGTACCACTAATCTAGGATTATGGTATCCAAAATCTGAGAACTTTGAACTAATTGCTTATGCTGATGCGGATTTTGCTGGATATAAATTAGATAGAAAAAGCACATCCAGAACATATCAATTTTTAGGACACACACTTGTTTCTTGGTCTTCCAAGAAACAAAACTCGGTTGCACTATCTGTTGGGAAATCTTGGGGGCGACATCACATGCGCAACGAAAGAACAAGAAAAACAAAATCCCCTATTCCCAAAGAGATGTTCGTCGTCGTGCAAAGATTGGTGCGCAAAATCTACGAAACTTAAAACTACGTATAGAGTAGATTGTGTTACCTAGGGAGATCGTATATCCCTATTTCCTTTCAGATCTTTAGGAGAGGGTGAAGGAGGTCAAGCATCCTCCTCTCTAGCGGTGATCCACACAATAGGGCTGCGACGACGCTCCTCAAAACTCCAGGCCTGCTCTGAGGTGGAGAGGGGAAGGAGAATAGGAGAGGCAAGCAAAGGCTCTAGCCTCTGAGGCTCTGAATCCCTCCTATTTATAGAGGTCCCCTTATCAAACCCTAATGGATCCTCCCCTAGTGGGTATTGGATCTGCATCCAATAACTCAAGCCTTTTAGATTACTGGATCTCTATCTAATAATCTCTCATAGGCTCTTATTGGATCTCGTCCATGGGATCCAATAATTCAGGGGCTTATTGGATATCTAATAAAATAAGGGCTCCATCGGATATCTCACATCCGAACCTCTACTCATCACAATGCCTACCATATGTGTGTGACCCTCTAGGCCCAATATCGAGCTGGCCGTGAGTCATACCTATCAGAACTCCTTCTAACTCAGTGAATTATTATCTCTATAATAATTCACTCGACTCATCGACTACGGACGTACTAGGCCACTACGCCGTAGTCCCCAAACGATACAAGAGACTCCAATCCATTGGACCTATCTGTCCTCAGTTACCGTGTACTTATAGTCCCTCATCCATCTAATATCCCAGAGACCGTATATCGAGCATGATGCTGTCAGACCCATACGGTTTCTACTCGAGTCTCGCTCTAATCGGATTCTCCCGGAGAACTCTTTCTCTCTCAACTTGAATGACCCTGGCCAGGGATTTGTCTGAGGAAGAATACATGGGGTATTCCTCTCATGACGTCGAGAGTGGATGATCCTCTATCGACACTCAATAACCCTCGTAAGGTCGACTACCACTCCCAATGACCAACTGTACTAGATCTGGGATAGCCAAACCTATAAGTTTGGTATCAAAGAGTGGAGCACTCATACAAGACATCCTTGGTGTCTCAAGTCTAAGGACCAGATATACCACTAGGACTATGGAATCGCTGTATGACAATAAGGCATCGTCAACCATCCAGCATTCTGTAAGCAGATCAATCAGTGAACTTATTCTCCAATGAGCACCTGTATTGTATCTCTAGTGTCCCTACACGAGCAGCTATGAGACCAGCTGCATCTATTATATGGATGAGTATACAGTACATCAGTCTGTCTGATTATCACGATATCCCTCTCGAGTAACCTATGACTGGGATTATTTAGGATATGTGTTTAAAGGTGAATCGATCTTATTTTCGTGATCTCATCATGATCCGATTCCCATTGCACAAATCCAAAGACATCACAATATATATGTGCATATATGCAATAGTTATAAAGTGATATATGCCAAAATATAATAAGCAAAAAGATTCTGTATCAAGTCACATGTGCCATCACTCACGTGATTGGCTTGCTGGGCACCTATAACTAGCATTATCTACAACCGAAGCTGAGTACATTGCAGCTAGTGCATGTTATGCACAAGTTGTATGGATGAAAACACTTAAGAAAATTATAAGATTTATCTTAAAAATATTCCCATAAAATGTGACAATACAAGTGCAATATGTTTAACAAAAAAGCTCATTCAACACTCTAGAACTAAACATATTGATATAAGGCATCACTTTATATGAGATCTGTTGGGAAATCATTGGGGGCGACATCATATGCGCAGCGGAAGAACAAGAAAACAAAAATCCCCGATTCCCAAAAAGATGTTCGTCGTCGTGCGAAGATTGGTGCGCAAAATCCGCAAAACACAAAACTGCGTATAGAGATTGTGTTACCTAGGGAGATCGTATATCCCTGTTTCCTTGCAGATCCTTAGGAGAGGGTGAAGGAGGTCAAGCGTCCTCCTCTCTAGCGGTGATCCACACAGCAGGGTTGCGACGACGCTCCTCAAAACTCCAGGCCTACTCTGAGGTGGAGAGGGAGAGGAGAATAGGAAAGGCAAGCAAAGACTCTAGCCTATGAGACTGTGAATCCCTCCTATTTATAGAGATCCCGTGTCAAACCCTAATGGGTCCTTCCCTATTGGGTATTGGATCTGCATCCAATAAGACAAGGGGTCCGTCGGATATCTCATATCCGAACCTCTACTCATCGCAATGCCTACCATATGTGTGTGACCCTCTAGGCCCAATATCAAGCTGTCCGTGAGTCATACCTGTCAGAACTCCTTCTAACTCAGTGAATTATTATCTCTGTAATAATTCACTCGACTCATCGACTACGGACGTACTAGGCCACTACGCCGTAGTCCCCAAACGATACAGGGGAATCCAATCCATTAGACCTGTCTGTCCTCAGTTACCATGTACCTATAGTCCCTCATCCATCTAATATCCCAGAGACCGTATATCGAGCATGGTGTTGTCAGACCCATACGGTTTCTACTCGAGTCTCGCTCTAATCGGATTCTCCCGGAGAACTCTTTCTCTCTCAACCCGAATGACCCTGGCCAGGGATTTGTCTGAGCAAGAACGCATAGGATATTCCTCTCATGACGCCGAGAGTGGATGATCCTCTATTGACACTCAATAGCCCTCGTAAGGTCGACTACCACTCCCAATGACCAGCTGTACTAGATCTGGGGACAGCCAAACCTATAAGTCTGGTATCAAAGAGTGGAGCACTCATACAGGACATCCTTGGTGTCTCAAGTCTAAGGACCAGATACACCACTAGGACTACGAAATCGCTGTTTAACAATAAGGCATCATCAACCATCCAGCATTCCGTAAGCGGATCAATCAGTGAACTCATTCTCCAATGAGCACCTATACTGTATCCCTAGTGTCCCTACACGAGCAGCTATGAGACCAGCTGCATCCATCATATGGACGGGTATACAGCACACCAGTCTATCCGGTTATCACGATGTCCCTCTCGAGTAACCTATGACCGGGATTATTTAGGATATGTGTTTAAAGGTGAATCGATCTCATTATCGTGATCTCATCACGATCCGATTCCCATTGCACAAATCCAAGGACATCACAATATATATATGCATTTATGCAATAGTTATAAAATGATATACGCCAAAATATAATAAGCAAAAAGATTCTGTATCAAGTCACACGTGTCATCACTCACGTGATTGGCTTGCTGGGCACCTATGACTAGCAATCTCCCACTTGACCTAAAGCCAATCACCTATGTGTCTGATCCCCATCAGACTCCTGTGGCGCTCAAAGACAATCTGAGACAACGGCTTTGTCAGTGGATCTGCAATGTTATCTTCGGATGGAACTCTTTCCACTACTACATCTCCTCGGGTTACGATCTCTCTTATAAGCTGGAACCTCCTCAGAACACTTCTGATGAGACCCGGGTTCCCTTATTTGAGTAATCACCCCATAGTTGTCGTAATATAAGGAAGTCGACTTGTCGCTATCTGTATCGACTCCCAAATCTGTGATGAACTTCTTCACCCAGACTCCCTCCTTTGCTGCATCCGATGCAGCAATGTACTCCGCCTCTGTGGTCGAGTCAGCAGTGGTATCTTGCTTGGAACTCTTCCAGCCACTGCTCCTCCATTCAAGGTGTACACATACCCTGAATTCGACTTGCTATCATCGACATCAGACTGAAAACTTGAGTCAGTGAAGCCTTCAACCTTAAGGCTATTACCTCCATATACTAGTAAAAGATCCTTAGTCCTTCTCAAGTACTTAAGGATACGCTTTACTGCTTTCTAGTGCTCCAAGCCTGGATCCGCCTGATACCTGCTCGTGACACTCAGAGCATGCGCTATATCAGGCCTAGTACATAGCATGGCATACATGATAGACCCTATTACTGAGGCATAAGGTATCATATTCATGTTTGCCCTTTGGAATTTTCCATGCCAAACCTTTTGACAATGGTTTCTATGTACCTGGACTGGGACAAGCCAAGCATCCTCTTGGATCTATCTCTATAGATTCTAATCCCCAAGATATAGGATGTTTCCCCTAAGTCCTTTATGGAGAAGTGTCTAGATAACCAAGTCTTTACTGTGGACATCATTCTTACATCATTCCCAATGATGAGGATGTCATCCACATATAACACCAAAAAAGGTGATAGCGCTCCCACTTACCTTCCTGTACACACAAAGCTCATCTTCGTTCTTAACGAAGTCATAAGATCTGATTGACTCATCAAATCTTATGTTCCAACTTCGGGAAGCTTGCTTTAGTCCATAAATGGATTTAAGCAACCTACACACTTTATCTGGGCAGTTCTTGGACACGAATCCCTCAGGTTGCATCATATACACCTCCTCCTCGAGGTTCCCATTGAGGAATGCGATTTTCACATCCATCTGCCAGATCTCATCATCATAGTGTGCTGCAATAGCCAATAGAATTCTGATGGATATTAGCATTGCTACAGGTGAGAAGGTTTCGTCGTAGTCAACACCTTGCCTTTGACGATACCCTTTAGCCACTAGCCTTGCTTTATAGGTCTCTACCTTTCCATCTACTCCGATCTTTTTCTTAAAGATCCACTTGCAACCGATGGGTACAATACCTTCGGGCGCATCAACTAGGTTCCAAACCTTATTGGAATACATAGAATCCATCTCAGAATTCATGGCTTTTTGCCACTTCCCGGAGTCTATACTCATAATAGCCTCCTCGTAGGTCTGAAGATCAATATCCTCAGCATCCTCTCCTCTAGTATGTCCCACATATCTCTTAGGAGGATGAGATACTCTATTAGACCTGCGTAAAGTTGAAACTTGTGTATTAGGTACCTGAACAGACTCGGGCTGTAGAGTGGTGCGTGAGCTTGGTTCTCTAACTTCGCTCAACTCTATCATTCTCCCACTGTCTCCGCCAAGAATGTGTTCCTTCTCAAGGAACACTGCTCTCTTAGCTACAAAGACCTTTTGGTCCTCGAGATGATAGAAGTAATACCCACAAGTTTCCTTGGGGTATCCCACAAATATGCATCGCTCTGTCCTTGATTCTAACTTATCGGGGTTGTGTCTTTTAACGTGGGCTGGGCAGCCCCAAATCTTAACAACCTTAAGATCAGGCTTCTTCCCTTTCCATATCTCATATGGTGTAGACACTACCGACTTAGTTGGAACTCTGTTCAGAAGGTAAGCTGCGGTTTCTAGGGCATATCCCCAGAATGAGATGGGTAGGTCAGCGAAACTCATCATGGACCGTACCATATCTAATAAAGTACGATTTCTCCTTTCAGAGACACCATTGAGCTGAGGTGTGTAAGGAGGTGTCCATTGGGATAATATCCCATGGTCCTTGAGGAACTGAGTAAACTCTGTACTTAAGTACTCACCTCCTCGATCTGATCGAAGAGTTTTGATACTCTTTCCAGTCTGGTTCTCCACCTCATTCTTATACTCTTCGAATTTCTCAAAGGCCTCGGACTTGTACTTCATTAAGTACACATATCCATACCTTGAGAAATCATCAGTAAATGTAATGAAGTAGGAGTAAACTCCAATGGCATGAGTTGACATGGGTCCACATACATCACTATGTATGAGTTCCAATCACTCATTGGCTCTCTCTCCAGTTCCACTAAATGGAAAGTTGGTCAGTTTTTCATGAAGGCAAGGCTCGCAAGTTGCATATGACACATAGTCGAATGGATCTAGATATCCATTATTTAGCAACTTTTGAATCCTTCTTTCATGGATGTGACCTAGCCTACAATGCCACAGGTATGCACTGTTCAACTCATCTCGTTTCCTTTTGGACACATTTACATTCATGATATGTGGAGTGGCGTCTAACATAAATAAACCATTATGCAATGTTCCTTTCGTGATGATCTTATCATCTAATAATATCGAACAACCATTGTTCTCAAAAACAAATTTATATCCACTAACTGTTAAACATGAAATGGATATAATATTTTTGATAATAGAAGGAACAAAATAACATGCATCTAATGCAATAAAAGCTCCACTAGGCAGATGTAGGGCGACCTCGCCAACAGCTAATACAGCAACTTTTGCTCCATTACCCATCTTGAGGTCTATCTCGCCTCTCTCTAGTCTCCTAGGCCTTGCCAGAACCTGCAACGAATTACATATATGATAAGCACTACCGGTATCCAATACCCATGTGTTATCATAAGAGTCTGACAAATGAAGACTGATCATGAATGTACCTGAAGCTTCATCAAGCTTTTGTTTCGCCCTTTCTGCAACGTACTCTTTGCAGTTTCTCTTCCAGTGCCCATCTTTACCACAGTGGAAGCACTGGCCTTTGTCCTTTGTTGGGTCTTTCTTAGCAACCTTTGCTTTACCTTGTTTGCCCTTGCCCTTTCCCTTCTTAAGGGACCTTTCTGCTTTCCTTTTCTTTTTGGTCTCACCAGTGTAGAGAACTGGCTTCTCTTTCTTAATAGTACTCTCTGCCTCCCTCAACATATTGAGGAGCTTTGGGAGAGTCACCTCAAGCTTGTTCATATTAAAATTCATTATGAATTGTGAAAAGGAATCTGGTAGGGACTGAAGCACAATGTCCACACACAAGTTATCCTCTAGGACCATTCCTAGACCTGTGAGTTTCTCTATCCACTCAATCATCTTTAGGACATGGTTCTGAACCGGTGTCCCCTCAGTCATCCTAGCGCGGAAAAGGCTCTTGGATATCTCATATCGTTGAGTCCTTCCCTGTTCCTCCCTCAAACAATTTGCGGACATGTAGGAGAATGGATCTGGCATCCATCTTTTCATGTTGTCTCTGTAACTCTGGAGTCATAGAGCCCAACATATAGCACTGAGCAAGAGTGGAGTCATCAATGTACTTCACGTAGCGAGCGATCTCATCCTCGCTTGCCCCTTCTTCGGGCGTAGGCATCACTGTATCAAGGACGTACACGATTTTCTCCGCTGTGAGAACAATTCTCAAGTTACGGAGCCAATCCGTATAATTTGGACCAGTGAGGCGGTTGACATCAAGTATGCCACGTAAGGGATTTGAAAACGACATTTTCTGAAAATAAAGATGTAGCAGAAATGAATAACATGCAGATTTTGCAAGAAATAAACTATCAAGATATGGACTTCTATCTTAATATGCTCCTACTATTTTACTATCGAGTCACGCGACACCCTCAGCACGTAAAACGGAAGTCTCCGGCAGACTTCTAGTGGGGATCAGGATCCAATCAGCGTCTTAGTGTAACCTCGAGGGACTCGACCAATCACACTAAGCCTAAAAGGTAGGCAACTCTTGCCGATCACAACTCCTTGTGATTCCCGTCCTGTTCGGCCTCCGAATCACCATGGCCTCGAGGGACTCGACCAACCATGATGCTCGGTTAAGTCAACACCTTCGTTACAAGATGAGTCTGATTTGATGATATACCCTCGAGGGACTCGACCAAGCATACCATGTCCTCAGGTCACCGGTGACATCTCTATGTCGTAAGCAAGATAGCGAATCACGATATAGGTGAGTCTCGAGGGACTCGACCAACTTAACCTACACCGGGAATCAGTTCCTACTCATAACGATGGAAGGCCACGTGGGTCAATCTAATTGCCTCACGTTTACCGACTTAATATTATCGAGAGATGTTTCTATAATTTGGTCTCCTAATATGACATGTCACACATATACATATTTAATATATATCTACATCGCATGCAAATATATATACATATCTAGTATGTGTATAAGCAATCACACCAGATGATCATGGACCACAACCTAATATGATTAGGCCCGAGCCAGTAGGCCTAATCACTCACATCAAGATCTATGTGTGCAACGATGCATCTCCATACCCTGTGATCGTCCATCTCGTCCTCGTCGGTTTCGTCGACATCTTGATGCATCTCCATGCATCACGATCGTCCGTCTCGTGGGTCCCGCTATCGCATCCACGCTCCCGCTGCACCTCCTCATATTATTACAACTTAATCATAGGCACGCAGGCCCGACAATAAACGAGAAATATAATGGAGGTTCGCAGACCTCAATAATAATAATCACAAGTACACACATCACACGGTCTATGATCATCCGTTCACACATCATACATCACATGTATAAATAATCATTATCATGTAGGACTACTAGATAATAATAAAAATAATAATCAACTAAACCTTTTAATTAATTAATATTTTTTCTGAAATCAGGGACATGTAAGGAATTTCTCAATTCCTAAGGGTATTTTCGTAATTTGGACAAAAGACAGAAACTGGAATTTCTCAAATTCCGAGGGGCAAAACTGTCTTTTTCCCAGAAAACCCTAATACCCTTTCCCCTTTTCGCTGCTGCCGCCGCCGCCACCCTGCCGGCGGCGGCCTGTGCGGCGGGGCGAGGGCACTGCCCTCGCCTGCAGGCGGCACGCCCGCTGGCGGCGATGCCGCTGCGGGTGGGCGCCCCCTTCGGGCGCCGCTGCCTCCGCAGGCGGTGCTATACCGACGGGCGGCCGCCCCTGTGGGGGGGTTTCGCCCGCGGGAGCAGCGGCGGCAGGCGTCGCGCGTCGCTGCCCTGCGGCGGCAGGCGCCGCTTCCTTTCGGCGGCAGGCGCCGCTGCCCTGCGGCGCCTCTGCCCGTGGGTTGCCAGCCCCGCCGGCAGCACGCCTGCTGCGAGCAGACCGCCGGCCGGCTGCTGCAGGCACAGCGCTTGCGCATGCGCCGGCGCTGTGCTGCCTGGCTGCGGCTGCGGCTGCGGCTGCGGCTGCCGCTGCAGGTGGCTGCAGGCATGCAGATCGAGGGTAGCAACTGTTGCTGCCCTTCCTCGCTTTTGCGTCAACGATTTTGACATCAAAATTCTTCCTAAACACAATACACGCAATTCAAAACCAATCATTCGCACGAACAACCTAGCTCTGATACCACTGTTGGGAAATCATTGGGGGCGACATCATATGTGCAGCGGAAGAACAAGAAAACAAAAATCCCCGATTCCCAAAAAGATGTTCGTCGTCGTGCGAAGATTGGTGCGCAAAAATCCGCAAAACACAAAACTGCGTATAGAGATTGTGTTACCTAGGGAGATCGTATATCCATGTTTCCTTACAGATCCTTAGGAGAGGGTGAAGGAGGTCAAGCGTCCTCCTTTCTAGCGGTGATCCACACAGCAGGGTTGCGACGACGCTCCTCAAAACTCCAGGCCTACTCTGAGGTGGAGAGGGAGAGGAGAATAGGAAAGGCAAGCAAAGACTCTAGCCTATGAGGCTGTGAATCCCTCCTATTTATAGAGATCCCATGTCAAACCCTAATGGGTCCTTCCCTAGTGGGTATTGGATCTGCATCCAATAAGACAAGGGGTCCGTCGGATATCTCATATCCGAACCTCTACTCATCGCAATGCCTACCATATGTGTGTGACCCTCTAGGCTCAATATCGAGCTGGCCATGAGTCATACCTGTCAGAACTCCTTCTAACTCAGAGAATTATTATCTTTGTAATAATTCACTCGACTCATCGACTACGGACGTACTAGGCCACTACGTCGTAGTCCCTAGACGATACAGGGGAATCCAATCCATTAGACCTGTCTGTCCTCAGTTACCATGTACCTATAGTCCCTCATGTTGAATCTCGTATTTTGATAATGAAACTACTTGATATATGTTTATGATTTAATATGCGTTTTGAGTGACGCAGGATGCTTTGATCAGGATGAGACAATTAAAGCAGGAACATCATGTTGTGCCGGAGGAACATGTCAGAAGATTGGACGTCGGGCCGGTGGATCGGTCGACGTATCGACAGAAGGCTTCGGGCCGTGGACTCGGGCATCGGGCCAAGAAGAGCGGGTATTGTGCCAAGGATATCGGAGTTGCGGAGTCAACAGGCCGATTGGGCAATAGACTGCAGGAAAGGACGATGCGCCGAAGAATCGGACGAAGCGTCGAGGTACCAATGACATGCCGGACAACTTGGTTAATTGCTTAGGATTAATTGTCTCGATCAAAGTTTTTGTTTTAAGTGTGCAGGATTAACTACGATGAAAGTTAGACAAGCAGCAGGAGTTGCGCCGGAGTCAAGTTCATGATCACATTGGAAGTTCGAGAGTTCGACGGAAGTTCGGACGGTCGTCGGAGGTTCTGCGAGAACAGATCCGAGAAGTCCAGAAGCTTGCCAAGCGAAGCTCGTCGGAACTTGCCAAGTGGATCGTCGCAAAGTCCAGGAGTTTGCCGGAAGTCCGCAGGAGCATCACCGAGGGTTCATCGGATGATCGACGGAAGTTCGCCGGAAACTCGCCGGAAGAAGCGATTGACGCACCGAAGCAAAGCTGCAGAAATTGTCTTAGAACTAATCGTAGTTAGCACGTTGATTAAGTTGGAAAATGGGAGGTGATCCCATTAACTTAATCTTGGGCCAATTGGGCCCGAATTCGGACTGGTTTGGGCCAAGTTTGGAGCCCAACCAGTGATCTAGAATAGTGCCAGGAGGTGCAACCGCCTAGGCCAGGAGGTGGCACCACCTGGGCTAAGCCTCCCAGCGAGACTGGGCGGTGCAACCTCCCTGGCAGAGAGGTGGCACCGCCTGAGCTCAGTCTTCGAGCTAGACTGGGCGGTGCAACCTCCCTGGCAGAGAGGTGGCACCGCTTGAGCTCAGTCTTCGAGCAAGACTGGGCGGTGCAACCTCCCTGGCAGAGAGGTGGCACCGCCTGAGCTCGGTCTTCGAGCTCTGCCAGGCGGTGCAACCTCTCCAGTCAAGAGGTGCAACCGCCTGATCCCAGAATTCCGGGATTTGATCGTTTTGAGCTCCAAATTTGAATTGGGTTGGGGCCTATAAATACCCCACCCATTCAGCACTGAAAAAGCAAGAACTCAAGCCGAAATCTTGATCTTTTCAATGGTTCTTAGAGCTCAAAACTGCTAGTTTTCCTTCTCCTTCTATTCTTCAAGTTTGAGTTGTAAAGAGAGGAGAGAAAACATTTGTAAGGGTTGTCTCCTAAGCCCATCAAAAGGAGTGAATCTGTAAGAGGGTAGTTGGCCTTCGCCCATTGAAGGAAGGCTCCTAGTTGACGTCGGCAACCTCGTCGGTGGAGGAAGCCAAAAGTGGAGTAGGTCAAGGCTGACCGAACCACTCTAAAATTTCTGGTTTGCGTTTATTTTTGAGCACTTTATCATTACTGCAAACCTCCTTCATTACTACTGCTCTCTGCGCTTTCACGAACAAGTTCTAAGTGCTGTTCTTCCGAATCTGCATTCAGACGTAAATTCGTGTTTTCGTACATTACAGTTTATGTTTACGTTTGATTATGCAGAACCGTCTTCCGTGCTTTTACGAACGAGTTTCTTTGCAGTTTACACTTACATTTTGATTCTATTGATAACTGCAAACTGTCCTCTGCAATTTTACGAACGAGTTTCAACATTTAGACGTAAAACTGCATTTAGACGTAAATCGGCTTTCCTCGCACAATCATCAGATCTCAGTTCACGTTTACGTCTTGATTTCAACTGCATACTGCCTTCTGCGAGTATACAAACGAGTTTCAAAGTTTAGACGTAAAACTGCGTTTAGACGTAAATCTGCGTTTAGACGTAAATCTGCGTTTAGACGTAAAACTGCGTTTAGACGTAAATTTGCGTTTAAACGTAAAACTGCGTTTAGACGTAAATATGAGTTTAGACGTAAATTTGCGTTTAGACGTAAAACTGCGTTTAGACGTAAATCTACGTTTAGACGTAAAACTGCGTTTAGACGAAAATCTGAGTTTAGACGTAAATATGCGTTTAGACGTAAACGGCGCTTAGACGCAAAACTGCGCTTAGACGCAAACTGTATTTAGATGCAAACTGCGCTTAGACACAAACTGCGCTTAGACGCAAACTGTGTTTAGACGCAAACTGCGCTTAGACGCAATCTGCGCTTAGACGCAAACTGCACTTAGATACAAACTGAGAATTAGCTTTTGCATCATAATAGTTTTTATTGAACGAACGCAGCTTTTGGTTTTAATCGCTGTAAGATTTCCGCTGCACTAATTCACCCCCCCCCCTCTTAGTGCTCTCGATCCTAACAATTGGTATCAGAGCGGGGTATTTCTCATTTCGGATTTACACCCGAGAGAAATGGCTCTTCAAGAGGGCTTTTCGGTCTTTCGTCCACCGTTCTTTAACGGATTGGACTACACTTATTGGAAAACTCGAATGAGAGTTTTCTTGATTTCTCTAAATCTGGATTTATGGAATATCGTTGAAAACGGTTTTCAACTTCCCTCTAAACCGACGAACGAATGGTCGGATTTAGAGAAGAAGTATTTTTCTTTAAACGCAAAGGCTATGAATGCCTTATTTTGCGCTTTGGACAAAAATGAGTTCAATCGGGTTTCTTTGTGCGAAACGGCTTTCGATATTTGGCGCACTCTTGAAATCACGCATGAGGGAACTAGTAGAGTCAAAGACTCGAAAGTTAATATCTTACTACATGATTTCGAGCTTTTTCATATGAAACCAAGCAAAACCGTTGTTGACATGTACACCCGTTTTACGGATGTCGTCAATGGTTTAAAATCACTTGGTAAAAGCTTTTCGGATTTTGAACTCGTGAACAAAGTTTTGCGCTCACTTTCTAAAACTTGGGATTCAAAAGTAACTGCTATTCAAGAATCGAAAAACTTGAACCAATTTCCACTTGAAGAACTAATTGGTTCATTGATCACATATGAAATGACGTGCAATGCACGTGAAGAACTTGAGAACCACCTTCCAAAAAACAGGAAGGATTTGGGACATAGAACATTTGAAGACCACTCGAGCATAAGCTCAAGTGATGGTGAACTTAAACTACAAATGAAACAAAAATTAAAAAGTAAAAAGAACGAAACTACTTGCTTTGAACGCAAGAAGAAGAACAAAAATTGCGATGAATCGAGCTCCTCTGAAGACGAGGAGAAAATCAACAAAGGCGAGGTGGCAAACTACGCCTTTACGCCTTTCGACGCTGAGGTAATCAAAATGCCTTTAATTTACTTCAAAATTACATGATGTTTTTCATGATGCATTTTTCTTTTTCTTTAAATTTTCTTGAAAATTACATTTTTAATAATTTAATAATGAAAATGCAAAAATATGATCATGCTTGTAATTTTGAAAATGATAATGAAAATTGCATGTCTTATGTTAATGCAAGATAGAAATCTAATGATTGTACACCTAGTGAGATTAAATCTTATTTATGTGCTTGAGAAGCAAGAATGTATATTTTGATGATTTTCATATTGCTTTTCAATGACGATACATGGCTTTTGTCTGGAAGGCTTGATATTTTTCATTGTCTTTGTTTGTTAAATATGATGTATGATTTTGACATAAGAATAAAGATTTGAGATTTTAAAGTTATACATGATGATTTTTGTGATTGATGGTTTTATTATGAAATCCATTTCACGATCCTAAACGTTGATGCATGTTTTCATTTGACATAAATGAAAAGGCATGCTAACATGAAATCGATCACTTAAGATGAAACACTTAAAAAAAGGGGAGAAATATATGAATTGATGCTATAAACACTATGCTATGATTATCCCATGCTTGCATCACCAAGAAATATATGATTGCTATCATTGCTATATGCCCTGTATCAAGATATCAAACAAAATCTTGCTTCACAGTTTTACGCATTGATATCTTACCATATGATGAAATGCTACAATTGATGAACACTTGAAATGTAATCCTCTATCTTATTGATTTTTCAATAAATCTATGCTTGTCATACATGAATTTATTGAATATAATTTTGAGGATGATTTCAGATTTGACAAATGCTTGATTCGTATTTACGACATAAGATACACTTTAAATATGAATCATGCATCAATCATGTTAAATGCTTCAATCATTTTCTATCTCTAGAGTTCTCGATTTTGATAAAATACAAGTGATAAATTCATTTATGATATCTTGTAAATCACTTGAATTATGAATGAGTTTTTTATGATGTGTTAAAAGAATCACTTAAAAAGAAAATGCTTTTCCCATCTTATCGAGATTAATGATTTCATAATATTGTGTGAATCTCGAAATTGATTTTGATGAAATAGTAATAACGTTATTCATGTTATGAATCTCAAAAATGATAATATGCTTCATGTGATAATATGAATACACGAAACACTTATGATATGATTTTTATACAATTCCGTGTATTCATAAAATATTTATCTCCTCATCCAATAACTTTTCTTGATATTCCTTATGAGATGAAATGAAATAATGCATGAAATACAAATGAGGAGTTATTGATCATGCATGGTAGGATATAATTTGACAAAATTGATACCATCATGATATGAAACATTTATGATTTGCAATTATGCATGCAATACTTGTGCTTTCTAATTATGATGTGATGTATTGCAAATGATGTAAATCATGATGAGTGCTAAGTTACACATTTTGAGAAGAAATTGCTATATTGAAACATTAATGTAATTATGAATGATGATATGATATTATGCATGTAATACTTCAACTTATGATAATGATGCATGCAATGATAAAATATTCATGATGAAAAATTGTCTTGACATTCATAACTTGATTATTCATCCTTTGTCATGATTTTGAAATCGTTGTAAAAGGAAAAAGAACTACAAAATTGTATTCTTTCTTTCTTTTTGACAATGACAAAGGGGGAGATAGCTAGCTTGCACAAGTCAAGAAGATGCAAAAACTTGATTACTAGCTTGCCTATCTTAAGTAGCAAAGATTGCAAACTTGCTTATTTCAAGAAACAAAAGTTGTCTTCTTGAACATCACCATCTTGAATATCTCAAGAAGCAAGACTTGCAGCCTGCACATTACAATAGGAAGCAATAATCATGAGCCTACACAAGAAAGTTATCTTGCATTTGCTTTCGAGGTTTTTGCTAACTTATATATTGTAAAAAATTGCTAGCTTGTAATCTAAAGAGAAGCGAAAAGTTGCTATCTCAAAAGAAGCAAATGTGCTATCTTGCCTATCTCAAGAGGCAAACATGCTAACTTGCGCATCTAGCAAAGTGGACAAAATTTTCATATTTCAAGAAGCAAGAGTTGCCTTCTTGAACATATCTAATTTGCTAGCTTGCATGATGTAGAACTTGCTATCTTAAACATCTCTAATTTTCATACCAAGTGCTATCTTGTATGCTATAAAACTTGCATATCTAAAACTTGATAGCTTGAATATTCTAAGCATGAATCAACACTTGCTATATTTTCTAGCAAAATTGCATGATGATAAAACTTGATAATATGTTTTTCATGCAATGAGTTGAACCAATATCACAAACACTTGATTGTGATACTTCTCCTTTTTGTTGATGACAAAGGGGGAGAAGTATGTTGATGAAAGTATGTGGATGACATGACATGTGATGCATAAGTTTATGCATATGTTCATGTTGACGTGTTGCAAGTATTCATGATGAATATTGCAATGACTTGAATTCAGTTTGAATTCAAGGTTCTATCAATATGGCATATTGATAGAGGGAGTTTGTTTAAACTCCGGGAGTTAAGTTTAACTCCGTCATCAAGTAGTTGTCATCATCAAAAAGGGGGAGATTGTTGAATCTCGTATTTTGATAATGAAACTACTTGATATATGTTTATGATTTAATATGCGTTTTGAGTGACGCAGGATGCTTTGATCAGGATGAGACAATTAAAGCAGGAACATCATGTTGTGCCGGAGGAACATGTCAGAAGATTGGACGTCGGGCCGGTGGATCGGTCGACGTATCGACAGAAGGCTTCGGGCCGTGGACTCGGGCATCGGGCCAAGAAGAGCGGGTATTGTGCCAAGGATATCGGAGTTGCGGAGTCAACAGGCCGATTGGGCAATAGGCTGCAGGAAAGGACGATGCGCCGAAGAATCAGACGAAGCGTCGAGGGACCAATGACATGCCGGACAACTTGGTTAATTGCTTAGGATTAATTGTCTCGATCAAAGTTTTTGTTTTAAGTGTGCAGGATTAACTACGATGAAAGTTAGACAAGCAGCAGGAGTTGCGCCGGAGTCAAGTTCATGATCACGTTGGAAGTTCGAGAGTTCGACGGAAGTTCGGACGGTCGTCGGAGGTTCTGCGAGAACAGATCCGAGAAGTCCAGAAGCTTGCCAAGCGAAGCTCGTCGGAACTTGCCAAGTGGATCGTCGCAAAGTCCAGGAGTTTGCCGGAAGTCCGCAGGAGCATCACCGAGGGTTCATCGGATGATCGACGGAAGTTCGCCGGAAACTCGCCGGAAGAAGCGATTGACGCACCGAAGCAAAGCTGCAGAAATTGTCTTAGAACTAATCATAGTTAGCACGTTGATTAAGTTGGAAAATGGGAGGTGATCCCATTAACTTAATCTTGGGCCAATTGGGCCCGAATTCGGACTGGTTTGGGCCAAGTTTGGAGCCCAACCAGTGATCTGGAATAGTGCCAGGAGGTGCAACCGCCTAGGCCAGGAGGTGGCACCGCCTGGGCTAAGCCTCCCAGCGAGACTGGGCGGTGCAACCTCCCCAGCCGGGAGGTGGCACCGCCTGAGCTCAGTCTTCGAGCTAGACTGGGCGGTGCAACCTCCCTGGCAGAGAGGTGGCACCGCCTGAGCTCAGTCTTCGAGCTAGACTGGGCGGTGCAACCTCCCTGGCAGAGAGGTGGCACCGCCTGAGCTCAGTCTTCGAGTAAGACTGGGCGGTGCAACCTCCCTGGCAGAGAGGTGGCACCGCCTGAGCTCGGTCTTCGAGCTCTGCCAGGCGGTGCAACCTCTCCAGTCAAGAGGTGCAACCGTCTGATCCCGGAATTCCGGGATTTGATCGTTTTGAGCTCCAAATTTGAATTGGGTTGGGGCCTATAAATACCCCACCCATTCAGCACTGAAAAAGCAAGAACTCAAGCCGAAATCTTGATCTTTTCAGTGGTTCTTAGAGCTCAAAACTGCTAGTTTTCCTTCTCCTTCTGTTCTTCAAGTTTGAGTTGTAAAGAGAGGAGAGAAAACATTTGTAAGGGTTGTCTCCTAAGCCCATCAAAAGGAGTGAATCTGTAAGAGGGTAGTTGTCCTTCGCCCATTGAAGGAAGGCTCCTAGTTGACGTCGGCAACCTCGTCGGTGGAGGAAGCCAAAAGTGGAGTAGGTCAAGGCTGACCGAACCACTCTAAAATTTCTGGTTTGCGTTTATTTTTTAGCACTTTATCATTACTGCAAACCTCCTTCATTACTACTGCTCTCTGCGCTTTCACGAACAAGTTCTAAGTGCTGTTCTTCCTAATCTGCATTCAGACGTAAATTCGTGTTTTCGTACATTACAGTTTACGTTTACGTTTGATTCTGCAGAACCGTCTTCCGTGCTTTTACGAACGAGTTTCTTTGCAGTTTACACTTACATTTTGATTCTATTGATAACTGCAAACTGTCCTCTGCAATTTTATGAACGAGTTTCAACATTTAGACGTAAAACTGCATTTAGACGTAAATCAGCTTTCCTCGCACAATCATCAGATCTCAGTTCACGTTTATGTCTTGATTTCAACTGCATACTGCCTTCTGCGAGTATACAAACGAGTTTCAAAGTTTAGACGTAAAACTGCATTTAGACGTAAATCTACGTTTAGACGTAAATCTGCGTTTAGACGTAAAACTGCGTTTAGACGTAAATCTGCGTTTAGACGTAAAACTGCGTTTAGACGTAAATCTGAGTTTAGACGTAAATCTGCGTTTAGACGTAAAACTGCGTTTAGACGTAAATCTACGTTTAGACATAAAATTGCGTTTAGACGAAAATCTGAGTTTAGACGTAAATCTGCGTTTAGACGTAAACTGCGCTTAGACGCAAAACTGCGCTTAGACGCAAACTGTGTTTAGACGCAAACTGCGCTTAGACACAAACTGCGCTTAGACGCAAACTGTGTTTAGACGCAAACTGCGCTTAGACGCAATCTGCGCTTAGACGCAAACTGCACTTAGATACAAACTGAGAATTAGCTTTTGCATCATAATAGTTTTTATTGAACGAACGCAGCTTTTGGTTTTAATCGCTGTAAGATTTCCGCTGCACTAATTCACCCCCCCCCCCCCTCTTAGTGCTCTCGATCCTAACACCTCATCCATCTAATATCCCAGAGACCGTATATCGAGCATGGTGTTGTCAGACCCATACTGTTTCTACTCGAGTCTCGCTCTAATCGGATTCTCCCGGAGAACTCTTTCTCTCTCAACCCGAATGACCCTGGCCAGGGATTTGTCTGAGCAAGAACACATAGGATATTCCTCTCATGACGCCGAGAGTGGATGATCCTCTATTGACACTCAATAGCCCTCGTAAGGTCGACTACCACTCCCAATGACCAGCTGTACTAGATCTGGGGACAGCCAAACCTATAAGTCTGGTATCAAAGAGTGGAGCACTCATACAGGACATCCTTGGTGTCTCAAGTCTAAGGACCAGATACACCACTAGGACTACGAAATCGCTGTCTGACAATAAGGCATCATCAACCATCCAGCATTCCGTAAGCGGATCAATTAGTGAACTCATTCTCCAATGAGCACCTGTACTGTATCCCTAGTGTCCCTACACGAGCAGCTATGAGACCAGCTGCATCCATCATATGAACGGGTATACAACACACCAGTCTATCCGGTTATCACGATGTCCCTCTCGAGTAACCTATGATCGGGATTATTTAGGATATGTGTTTAAAGGTGAATCGATCTCATTATCGTGATCTCATCACGATCCGATTCCCATTGCACAAATCCAAGGACATCACAATATATATATGCATTTATGCAATAGTTATAAAGTGATATACGCCAAAATATAATAAGCAAAAAGATTCTGTATCAAGTCACACGTGCCATCACTCACGTGATTGGCTTGCTGGGCACCTATGACTAGCAAGATCATGTTAATAATCATGATATAATCTTAGATTTGGTTGATACAAAACATCAATTAGTCGATATTTTTACAAAGCCTTTAAGTGAAGAATAATTTAATTTTATTAGAAGAGAATTAAGAATGTTAATTTGTCCGAATGCATGAATTTGTTAAATTTTATTTTCAGACTTTCTTGATTCTTTGGATCACTCACTTAAATCGTCTCCTCTTATGATGCAAATTTTACATGATGATGTAAATAAGATTGTATGCTTCACGACAATAAAATGTTTACTTTGATGTTGGAATTTTGTGATTTGATTTTGAAAGGTTCTATGATGTTGTGATCTCTTTAAATAATGAGCATGTTATCATACAATGATGCAATATTGTGTTTACTTTGATCCTAAAAATTTCTATGATGATTATGATCTCTATTGAATATTGAGAAGTTTTAATCATACATCGGATTCTTAACTTTTGAGTGCTACAAACACTAATGATATTACCTCATGCAAGTAATGATGAAAGGCTATGACAAAATATTTTATAAATGCGTGAAGTATTTATACATTTCTTGATGTTTGATATATGGAAGTCATTGACAAATGCATCTCTCATGAAAATTGAAGGAATTCTAATGGATATCTTAATCCTTGAAAGATGAATTTTCATGTGTGATAATGAAAGCATGTTTTAACGAATCCTTTCTCATGTGTGATAGTGAAAGTATGTGTGTGATAATTTTTATGGGGATTTAATTTCATATGGATATCTCAATCCTTTTTGTGAATCCCTCCTCTTTGTCAAAATGAAAGTATGTGTTAACGAAAACTTATTTATCATTATTAATGGATTCCCTCTTTACCTTCTTTCCTCTTCTTCATGCAAAATGTAATGACAAAGGGAGAAAAGTTGTTGGAATCTATCACTTTAATGTTGATAACATTTAATGATGAGAACTTTTGAGTGTGAAACTTGCTTGATTTTTTTTTACCACACTTGCTTGAATAGTTCTCCTTTTTGTTGATGACAAAGGAGGAGAAATAATACCAAAATATGATAAATTGATGACAAATGTATGCAATGTATTTTATTATATATACTTGAAATGTTTGCTTGATAAATTTCTTTCATTATGATAAGATATCTAGAGCTTAACTTGCTATTTTACAATTGATATCTTGCTATAAAATGATGAATTGCTATCTTTGTCATCTTTCATATTTGAAATATCATACTTGAAAATAGATGTCATGCCTTGATATCATTTTGATAAATACTTGGCATTGTATCTTGAGAATGTTAGATCATGATAGGAATCATGATATGCATGTTGATAAATTTAATAAACTTAACTTATTGGTTTGATTCTTGAATTCAAAGGACTAGAATTCAAGAATGCTTTTCTCAATTATGGCATATTGATAGGGGGAGTTAAGATTAATTTCATCACCAATTGGTTGTCATTATAAAAAAAGGGGAGATTGTTGAATCTTGGATTTTGATGATGAAATCAATTGGTAAATTATTTGATCTAATCCTTGTGTTGAGATAAGTGTGTAGGATTAACTACGATAGCAGTAAGGCGTAAAGCAAATGATGAGTCGGAGTTGAAGACTCAGATGATATACCGGGAGTTCGCCGAGAGTTCATCGTGAGATCATCGGAAGCACGACTTGCCGAAAGCTCATCGAGAGATCGCCGGAAGGATGCCATAATACTAGCTGAGAGTTGGTTAGGAGTTCGCTGGAAGCTCGACGGAAGACTCGTCGAAAAGTTTGTCGGAGGATCGCCGAGTAAAATATCGACGTACCGGACCATGCTTGCCTTAATCGTAGTTAGAATAATAATTAGAGTTGATTTAGGAGGTAATCCCATCAACTCTGTTAGGGGCCAACTAGGCTCGGAGTTGGGCTAGTTTGGGCCAGATTCAAGGCCCAACCAGGATGCTGAATTCCTGGCTGGCAGTGGTATTGCCAGGGCCGACGGTGGCACCACTTGGAAAGAAACACCCTAGGTGGTCTGGGTGGTGGTACCATCGGTAGTAAATGCTGCCAGTGGTGGTACCGCCCCTGTTAGGCGGTGGTACCGCTAAAGCTCAGTCTCCGAGCTCTGTCAGACGGTGGTACCACCTAGTGTCAGGTGACAAGCGGTGGTACCACATAGTAATGGTGGTGGTACTATCATTATCCCGGAAATCCGGGATGAGACACTTTTTTGCCTCATTTTTTAAAGTCATTGGGGCCTATAAATACCCCACCCTTTTCTGCATGAAAAGGCACCAAAGTGTGATTATAATTTTAAGTTATTGGGGTGTAAAAGTGTTGTAAATAAGTACTAGAGTCCTCCTCCTCCCTTTCTAAGTTTTGAGATCATTCAAGAGAGGTGTGAGACTTGTAAGGGTTCTCTCCTAAACCCGATAAAAGGAGAAAGAGCTATAAAAGGTGATTAGTCTTTACCTATTGAAGGAAGGCCTTTAATGGATGCCGGTGATCTCAATAGAGAAGGAACCCAAAAGTGGATGTAGGTCACATTGACCGAACCACTCTAAATTCTAGTTTGCATTTTGTTTTGAGCAATTTACTTTAACTGTAAATTATTTTATAGCAAACTGTTTCTCCTCCTCATCTTGCTTTCACTACGCTTATATTTTCTTACGTTTCAAGTTGTTATCTTTCCGAATCAATTTCCATCTAACGTATGAAATATTTTACGAAATCGAAGAATTTTTCGCTGCACTAATTCACCCCCCCCCACTCTCTTGTAAGAAGACGCCATTACACCGCACTCTCTTGTACGCATATCACCTATCACCATCGCCTGGCTGTGGCAACAGGTGGGCGGATTCTGGCTGGGAGCTGCATCGGAGGGATGAAGGACACACAGGAGATGATAGACTTCGCTGCAAAGCACAACGTGTCTGCAGACATTGAACTCGTCAGAATTGATTACGTGAACAAGGCCATGGAGAGGCTTGCCAAGGGTGATGTCCGGTATCGATTCGTCATCGACATTGCCAACACCTTGAGTGCCGCTTGAGGTTGTGATGGGAGCACAGTTGGATTTGCCACTGTTCTTAGTTATCCTCATGCATCTGTTGCTTTCGTTTCAGTTGGTTCTGCTTTTGGTGTCCTGTTGGAGGTCCTGAAACAGAGTATCGTAGTAACTATGTTTGGTGATAGAAATAATAGAAGATAAGAACAAATATTGAATGAAGCTTTATTGAAATAACTTAGCTTTAGCTTGAATCTATTAACATGTTCCCTCTCCTATTTATACAGATTAGGAGGAAGGATTTCCCACAACAGAATAAACAGAATAGAGAGATTTCTTATCCTTTATCAAGTTAGGGAAATCTTATCTTCTATCATGTTGGGGAAATCTTATCTTCTATCATGCCCCCGCAAGATGGTGCTCCTAACAAGGATACCAATCTTGGATCGATGCAAAGAATTGTTTACAAGCGAGAGGCTTTATGAGTAAGATAAGTGTAGATCGCTGTTGTTGCTGCTGCGATTGTTGTTGCTGTGATGGCACAGGCGTTCCCTTCATTCTCCTTAAGTCTGCCGAATGTTGACAGATCAGCGAAGACTACCGCGGTGAGGAAGATGAGGATTGATCACGGAGCCTCTTAGGAATGCAACGGCGTTGGTCGCTGGCCGAAGGATGAAGCTTCACTTTTCTCAGCGACGTTGGTCGCTGGCCGAAGGCAAGAGCAAAACTTCGTTTTTCTCAACGACGTTGGTCATGGTTGCGATTACGACGGCTGCGACGGTAGAGAAGAAATCTACAGCAATGTTGCAGTGATGCTACTACAGCAAAGGAGGAAACTGCAACAGAGGAGGAAGCTGTAGTAGAAGAGGAAGGAAAATAGCTACAACGAGGAAGAAAGGTGGGGCAATGCTGATAAGCAGCACTAGAGATGCCGTGGCAGAAGGGAACGGACGTTGGCGCAGAGTGGCAACACCAATGATGAATTAGCAGCGAGAAGAGAGATTGCTCTAGGCAAGCGGCTCTGATACCATGATAGAAATAATAGAAGATAAGAACAAATATTGAATGAAGCTTTATTGAAATAACTTAGCTTTAGCTTGAATCTATTAACATGTTCCCTCTCCTATTTATACAGATTAGGAGGAAGGATTTCCCACAACAGAATAAACAGAATAGAGAGATTTCTTATCCTTTATCAAGTTAGGGAAATCTTATCTTCTATCATGTTGGGGAAATCTTATCTTCTATCATTTGGTACATGAATTTGCGATATGGTGCCAAAGGTTAATGCTCGGCAGAGATTATAGCATCAATAAGATTGTTTCGACGTACTGCTTCATATAGTTTCAGCATGCATTTTCCATGGCTAGAATGCAAAAGATGCACCTCCTGAAGGCTTAACATTATTCATAGTCATCATTGTAATCCTATTTCTGGGCTTGCCAACCGTTCCTTTAACTCATTTCAGCGATCATTTCCTCCATTCTATTGTCTCCTTAATATCGTTTCAGAACAATCCAACTATGCTGCTAATTAGTTTGCCAACAAATTCATTTATCTCCATTTGTATCCATGTTGTAAATGATTCTACTCCTGAGTTGTTTCACATTTCGAGCACCGATCATCCCAAATATTTTCTACCATTCATAAGTTTTGAAACACAGTTATTTCTGATGAACAAAGAAAAATGTATGACAAAGACATTATCGTGATGTCGTCAGATCCCTATAAATCAACGATCATTGGACTTCAGAATGTAGTTTGTCGGTTTATAGTTAGTTTAGGTTATGAACAAATCAAAAAAATATGGATGGTGCTGCTTAAGGTAGTCTGGAAAAGGTCTCCTACGATGCTCAAGTCAGATCCTTTGTTTACTAAGAGAGAAAGACTCGACATAAAAAAAAAAAAAAAATCGAGTGATGTTCTCTTAATGGTTGGATTGCCTAAACCTTTATTAGCCGATGGAACAGTTACATACATTGATACAGGACAGCATGAGCAAGAACAGAAACCTTCATGAGCTCATCTAGTTACGCGTTACATGTTGGTCAAGGAAATGGAGGAGGGCAAGACCAGCCGCCCAACATCATCATCCAACACAAGTTCATCAGGAGAATGGCTGATCCCTCCTCGACAGCGAACAAAGAGCATACCAACCTGGTTTTATGCTGCCATGAATCAGTAAAATTGGGATCAAGATCGATTGATCCGAAGAGCATGAGATAATAACCTTGGTCAACTGAGATATTGCCATGGCATCATGTCCAGCCCCACTCATCAACACAGGCACTTCACCTTGGATTTTGGTTGGCATTTCGTCACAGCTGAAGTTTGAACTGCAGACTTAACTCCGAGTCGCAGTGTGCTGCATCTGCAGTATGCTGATATGATAATTGTGTCAATATATCGAATGTCGAGCATGAAGAAAATGAAACAAGATCAAGTTGTACACCTTACGCTCGATGGTACAATTGACCATCCGAACATCACATATTTGTCTAACCTGACACGAAAATTCTGATTCTATGGCTTCCCTTCCCTCGTCATGCATTGCTCGTATATCAACAGTAAAGTTTACCTGCATGAGTAGAATGTTATTTCAAACAATGATTATCCATGAAAAAAGAGGTTCAACCATGATTAAAGTTTGTGATCCAAACTTTCCTGGCCAGGAATGTCATTGGTTGCACCTGGCCAGCTTGATATTTCGCCCACTGTGCAGACCAGCCCTGAAAAAGATTCCTTTTTGTAGCATCCACACTGCTCATTGGAAGTGAAAACTCTATCAGGACGTTTGCACATACTCTTCCAGATTTACGATCAGTTCAGTAGCAGCGATCATCGTGACTTACTTTTACCTGCAAAGTTGTTGCAGCAAATATTACTCAGCAGCTTCTTTGAAGAAGCCGAATGAAGATTTACTATCACAGACTGTGTCTTTCTGAGAATAATATTTACAAAATGTAAAAGGCATAAGTATATTTGATGCTGGAATATAAAGTGTCCCTCGGAGATCTCATAATAAGTTCTGATTACTATATGGTCCTGTTCCTAGAGCAGAAAGATGGGCTTTAAGCACAGCTCGCAACATCAAACCAGTAAAAAATTGCATTCAGTCCTAAAGACTATCCGAAGAATAGCTACTTTTTCATGAATTTTGTTACAATAATTACTGGAATTTAGTGAATAATACACTATAAAGGATAATCTAACCACACAAGATGGTCTAACTTAGCAAAGTCATGCTTGAAAGCATATATAAGACTACTTTTGACACTATCAACTATAGCCTGAAAATGGGCTAGTTCCATATTCTAACCAAAGAGAACAGCGAAGCCATTTGAAATCTTAGGCAACATAACCATTTGAATCTTTTTCTCCTTTGTGGGCCTTCTTGGTGTAAAGGTGTCAACCCTGCTCTATATGGTTGATATTTTTGCTTCTCCGGTATATTTTTCACTAAATGGGATAATATACATTTTTAACCTTTAAGAAAAAATTCTGACTAACGGTTATTATTCTGTCGAAGGATAACATAAATTTTCTGCTAACAACTGTGAAAACATAGCTTTGACATGTGAGGGAAGTTAGGATTTGCCGTTATATATATGATTGCTGGTTTGTCCACTGACAATGAGATTCTGGATATTGATATGATTGCTCAAATGTGGAACAATATGAAATTTTAGGGTACACTTTTTAGTCCTTGCGTTGCTGACTCTTCCAGTTCCACCATGTCATCATCCACATGATCAAGAAATAATATGCAACTCCATTCATGAGGATGATGATATATAAGTTGCATAGGAGTAAAAGATGGACATTAAATTACAAGCTCAAGTTTTGCTAAATCAGTTTAGATTCGCATAAAGTTTAGGTTATGCAAAACCTTATGATTCTAAAGTTGTACAACTTAGAAAGTTAGAGTTCTCTCATCCCAAAGCTTAGAGAGAGTTCTAAGGGAGGTGTGAGAGGGATACATTATAAAAGAGGATTATAAAATGTTATCTCCTAAACCTGTGAAAAGGAGAAGAGAAGTGTAAAAGGGTAGTTGATCTTCGCCAATTGAAAGACGATCGATAGTGGATGCTGGTGGCCTCGACGGAAGAGGAATCGGCGAAGTAGATATAGGTCACGACGACCGAACCACTATAAAAATTTGGTTTGTGTTTTTCTTGTGCAATTTACTTTACTACAAACCACTTTACTTGCTTTACATCTACTATACTCTTCCGTATGCTTTCAAAGTTAATACCTTTATGAAATGGTTTTTCGTCAGAAATGGATTTAATCGCAATGAAATTTTGAACCGATGTAATTTTTACCGCTACACTAATTTACCCCCCTCTTAGTGCTGACTCTTTTTCTAACAATTGGCATCAGAGCCTCGTTATTTCTCATTTTGTTTAACACCTAAGAGAAATGATCCTTTTCGGCATTCAAGAGGGACTTTCTCTCATTTGTCCTCCCTTATTCAATGGGACGGACTACACATATTGAAAAACTCGAATGAGAGTTTTTTTACTTTCTTTGGATTTAAATTTATGGAGTATTGTGGAAATTGGTTTTCAATGGTCTTCTCGAACTATTGGAATGATTTGGAGAAGAGGACTTTTTTTTAAAATACTAAAGCTATGAATGCTCTATTTTGTGCCTTAGATAAAACCAAATTTAATCGGGTTTCTACTTGCGAAATGGCTTTTGACATTTGGCATACTTTTCAAATCACACATGAAGGCACTAGCAAAGTTAAAGATTCAAAAATCAACTTTTTAATGTATGATTTTGAATCTTTTCATATGAAACAAAGCGAAACCATTGGAGACATGTACACCCATTTTACGGATGTCATCAATGGTTTAAAAGCACTTGGTAAAAATTTTTTGGACTTTGAACTTGTAAACAAAATTTTACGTTCTCTTAATAAGAATTGGGATCCGAAAGTAACCGTAATACAAGAGACAAAAGATCTTAATAATTTTTCACTTGAAGAACTTTTTGGTTCATTAATGACATACGAAATGACGCACAATGCACAAAACGAACTGAGAATATTCTTCCAAAGAATAGGAAGGATTTTAGACTTAGAACAATCGAAGACCACTCAAGCATAAGCTTAAATGATAGTGAACTTGAACTCCTCACTATGAAATTTAAAAAGTTCATAAAATAAAAATTAAAGAACAAAAATAAACTTAAAAAGAACGCAACTACTTGCTATGAACGTAAGAAGAAGGAAGCAATCTTAGATGAAACGAGCTCATTCGAAGATGAAGGACAATCCAACAAAGGCGAGATGACAAACTACACCTTAACGGTTTTCGACAATGAGGTAAAATACTCAAACGAAACCCCCTTAGTTTATCTCGAAATAACATGATGCTTTGCATGAGTTATTTTTAATTTAGCTTAGAAAAATTATTTTTCTTGAAAATTACATGTTTAATAATGTAATGAATAATGCTAAAAATAAAAATTTTAGGAATCATGCTTATCCTTCTAGTAATGATCATGAAAACTGCATGTTTTATGAATAAAATGTTAGATTTAAATATAATGATAATCCTATGTATGTTTTTTCAAGAAGAAATAATGTGTATGTTGATGATTTCCGATTTTGATTGAAACTATGCTTGATATCTTAATGAAAATGCTAAGAGGTTTGATATCATGTTTAATGTGAATCATGATGATTTGAAGAAGTGATGATTTTTGGGTAATTTATGGTTTATTGATCTTGATGGTTTTTATGACAAAATTTATTTTTCGATCCTAAACGATTGATGCATATTCTTATTTGGCATAAAAAGACAAAGGCATACTTATATGAAACTAACAACTTAAAACGAAACATCTATATCTTATCGAGTTTTGAATAAGAGATTGAAATATATATTTATATTATTTTGAATCTCTTGAACTATGAAAATGATTTTGATGATTTAAATTTGAATACTTTTTTTTAATCCAAATTATGATCTCAATTCCTTGATATTTATAAATTAAGATTTATTATGAATCAAATTTTTTTTTTAATCATTCTCCTACGATTCTACTTGGTATTTTCTTAAGAGGAGATTTTCTAAATGAATCATGATTTTTCAGAATTATAATTTTTATGATTCATAATGAATTGAGAGATATTATACATGAATCGAGATCATTTATGTGTTCTCTTATGACATCTTTTTGCTATAAAAATGTCTTCATCTATATCATGATCTTGAATTCTCGATATTGATACTTGATATTTTTTTATGAATCAAGATTTTGTTTTTGAACTCTCATGTTTCTTTTTGTTATTTACTAAAAATGAGATTTGTCAAAGTGTATTATATCTATTAATATTCATGAATTGAGATCTTGTTCTCCTACTATTCTTTTTGCTA
Organism: Musa acuminata AAA Group; assembly: GCF_036884655.1. Taxonomy (NCBI): domain Eukaryota; kingdom Viridiplantae; phylum Streptophyta; class Magnoliopsida; order Zingiberales; family Musaceae; genus Musa; species Musa acuminata. The sequence goes on along the minus strand of NC_088330.1, from coordinate 21,624,448 downwards.
TTCACCAAAAAGAAGACTTATTCTAATAAACCATGATATGTTACTTGACATCTTTTAAGGTTTATGACTTAAATTTTATTATGTAAAATTTCTTGTATTCATGAAGTATATCTCATCACCAAGTTCTTCTTAATATTCTTCATGTGATAGTATGAATGCATGCAATACTATGATTTTGAAATTCATGACTTGATTTTTTTGATGATTGAAATAATAACTAGAATATTGATGTCATTATGAATGGTGATTTGGTATTATGCATGCAATACTTCAACTTATGATATTGATGCATGCAATGATGAAATATTCATGATAAAATTTTTTTTTGACATTCATGACTTGATTTTACCTTTGTTATTTACCTTTGTCATGATTTGAAAATTATTGTAAAGGAAAAAAGAATTACAAAATTATTTTCCTCCCTTCTTTTTGGATAATGACAAAGGGGGAGAAATTTTGCTAGCTTGTATACTTCAAGATGAAGTAAAAAGCTTGCTCATCCCAAAAGATGTAAAAAATTTTGTCGACTTTCATGTGTAAAATTTGCTAGCTCACAAATTGCAAAGAGAAAAACTTTCTAGGAAGCAAAGTTGCTAGCTTATTCAAAAATGATGCATGCAATACTTATAATTTTATTATGATGATGTATTTGATATATTGCATATTATGTATAAGAATCATGATTAAAATTACATTGACTTGAATTAAATTTAAATTCAAGGTTTATCTCAATTATGACATATTGAAATAAGAATGACACTTTATTTTTGTCATGAAAATTGATGAATTATAGCATTGTTTTGTTATTCCTCTCTTTGTGCTAATGACAAAGGGGGAGAAAGAATTTCTAGCGTGCACATCATAAAAAAAGGTAAACTTATTAGCTTGCACAAGTCAAGAAGATGCAAAAACATGTTAGCTTGCTCATTTCAAAAGAGAAGCAAAGATTACTAACTTGCATATTTCAAGAAGCAAAAGTTGCCTTCTTAAACATCTTAAATATTGCTAGCTTACATGATGTAAAACTTAAAATTTTTGCTAGCTTGCAATGATGATAAAACTTAAAATTTATTATGCATTGATTTGAACTTAGATGTATAAAAACACTTGCTAGTTGCACTTCTCCTTTTTGTTGATAACAAAGGGGGAGAAGTATGATGTTATGCATAAGTTTATGATAACATGTTGCTTGGATTTTTGAATCCAAGAGTCTCTATCAATATGGCATATTGATAGGGGGAGTTTGTTTAAACTCCGTCATCAATTGGCTATCATCATCAAAAGGGGGAGATTGTTGAATCTCGAATTTTGATGATGAAACCAATTGATAAGTATTTATGAATTGATCTACGTTTTGAGTGATACAGGATGCTTCAATCAGGATGAGACAATTAAAGCAGGAAGAATCATATTGGGCTAGTGGAACATGTCAGAAGATTGGACGTCTAATTGGAGGATCAGATGACGTATCGACAGAATGCTTCAGGCCATGGATATAGGCATCAGGCTAAGAAGAGTAAAAATTACACCAAGGATATCAGAGTTATAGAGGTCAACTAGCTGATTGGGCAATAGGCCGCAAGAGAGGACGATACGTCGAAGAATCGGACGAAGCGTCGATAGACCAATGACATACCGGACAACATGATTCATGCTTAGTAATAATTGTCTAGATCTAAATGTGTTTTTCCATGTACAAGATTAACTACGATAGCAAAGCATAAAGCAAATGAAGTCCCGGAGTCAAGAACGTGATTTCATTGGGAATTCAAGAGTTCGTCGGAAGTCCGGACGTTCATCGAAAGTTCTATCGGAATTGACCGAGAAGTCATAGAAATTATTAAAAAAGCTCATTAGAACTCGCCAAGAAGATCATCATGAAGTCCAGGAGCTTGCCGGGAGTCCGCTGAAACATTGTTGAGAGATCGTTCGAAGTTCGCCGGAAGATCGTTGGAAGCTCGCTGGAAGAAACCTAGACTTACAGACTTTATTTAGCTTAGTAAATATCTTAAAATTTATAGTTAGCACATAATAGGGATTAAATTGGTCCAACCCAATTAGGGGACAGTTGGGCCAAGAGAAATGCCCAAATAGTGATCGAACAGGTGAAACTATCATGGCACAATCTCCAAGACTATGTCAGGTAGTGGTACCACCAGTCTGGGAAGTGATACTACCCAGACTCAGTCTTTGAGAGTGTCTGGGTGGTGGTACCACCCAATGTCAGGCTACAGGCGGTGGTACTGCCCGTACCCTGAAATTTCAGGGGTTTGAATTTTGGGCTCCAAATTTGAATCCATTTGGGGCCTATAAATACCCCAGCTATTACTACATAGATTAGTAAGAGATATTGAGCAATACCCTATAATTCTAAAGTTATAAACCTTAGAAAATTGAGTTCCCTCCTCCCAAAGCTTAGAGAGAGTTCTAAGGGAGGTGTGAGAGGGATACCTTGTAAAAGAGGGTTGTAAAAGGTTGTCTCCTAAATCTGTGAAAATGAGAAGAGGGGTGTAAAAGGGTAATTGATCTTCGCCCATTGAAAAAAGACTGATAGTGGATGCCGGTGGCCTCGACAGAAGAGGAATTGGTGAAGTGGATGTAGGTCACGACGACCAAACCACTATAAAAATCTAGTTTGCGTTTCTCTTGTACAATTTATTTTACTGCAAATCACTTTACTTGCTTTACATCCACTGCACTCTTCCGTACACTTTTAAAGTTAATACCTTTACGAAACGGTTTTTCATCGGAAACAGATTTAATCACAATGAAGTTTTGAACCGATGTAATTTTTACCGCTGTACTAATTCACCCCCCCCCCTCTTAGTGCCGACTCTTTTCCTAGCAAAAATGATATAAATAGATTTATTAATCTCTTGAGATGCTAGTGATTTTCTTTCTCTCCTTTTTCATTATAAATAAGAAAGAAGAAGAGGTGGTGCAATTTATTTCTTTCTTACATCAATGCTCTAAGCATAACATAAATACAAAGGTGTTATACGAAAATCATGACATGAAAGATCAAGAAAGATCAATTGTGAATGATTCATCTAAATAATTATACTTTTTAGTAATTAACAGAAAGAAACTTGGGAGTTCAAAAATAATATCTTGATTCATAAAAAATCTCATGTATTAAATATCAAGAAATCAAGATCATGATTCATATAAAAAAAATATCACAAGTTATAATTCCAAGGAATCAAGAGAAAAATCATCATTCATTTTTAACTTATTTAATTTGTTAAATCAACAAAATCACTTTAATAGTTCAAGAATAAATTCATTAATCTCTTTCTGAAAAATTGATAAGATAAAGAAAAAGAAAATTTCAAGAAAAAATGCTTTCCTCTTTTAAGCTCTCTATGCTTGTGTATGTTAACCAAGGATGAGAGGGGTATTTATAGGCATCAAGTGGATTCAAACTTGGAGCCTAAAAGTATCTCATCCTTGATTTTCGGGGTACTGGCGGTATCAACGCTTGTAGCACTAACACTGGGTGGTACCATCGGCTGCTGCACTAACACTAGGCGGTGCCACCACTTGGGAGACTACGTTTGGGTGGTACCACTGCCTAGACTGGCGGTACCACCGCTTGACAGTCTCGGAGACTAAGTCTGGGTGGCACCACAGCCTGACACAATCTCGGAGACCGTGCCATCGATAGTTCTACTAGTTTGGGTCACTATTTGGGCCTTTCACTTGGCCCAACACAATCCAAACATGGGTCTAGTTGGCCCCTAATTGAGTTAACCTAATTACATTCTAAACCAACTCAATTAGACTATAAACTAACTTGATATAGACATAATCGATTGCAAGCGAATCCTATGTTGTTCGACATATCATTGGTTCTTCTAGCGCTTCGTTTGATCCTTCGATGCATCGTCCTCTCCTTTGGCATATTGCCTAATCAGCATGTTGTCTTCTCGCAACATCTGATCTCCTTAGCGTAATGTTCAATCTTTTTGGCCCGATGCCCTAATTCATGGACCAAAGCCTTCTGCCAATATGTCGACCGATCCTCTGGCCCGACGTCCAATCTTCTAACATATTTGTTTCGGCCCACCGTTTGATTCCTCCTATTTTAATTAATTTACCTTTCTTAATCGAGGCTAGTCCAACATCACTTAAACGCACATTAGATGACAAACACATCAATTGATTTCATTATCAAAATCCGAGATTCAACAACGACATCACATGCACTGTGGAAGAGCATTAAAAACAAAATCCCCAATTTCCCAAAGATATGTTCATCGTCATGCGAAGATTGGTGCGCAAAAACCTTAAAACTTAAAACTACATATATGAAAATTATTACTAAGGGAGATCGTATATCCCTGAATCCCTGCAGATCTATAGGAGTGGATGAAGAAGGTCAAGCATCCTCCTCTCTAGTGGTGATCTACACAATAGGGCTGTAACGATGCTCCTTAAATCTTCACACCTGCTATTTGAGGAGAAGAAGGGGAGAGGAGAATAGGAGATGGCAACTTCAAAGCCTCAGCCTATGGGCCTTTAGTTCCCTCCTATTTATAGAGGCCCCCATTTAACCTTAATGGATATGTTCGGACCCTTTTTATGAGCTTTTGAATAATGTTTATTGAGTCCGTTTAGTTTAGTGGTTTATTGAGTTTATTTAGTTCAGTTAGAGTCAAGTAGAGGTTTATTTAATATTTATTTATTATTAGAGTCCAAGTCCTAGTGGACTCTAAGTGTTGTTGAATCTTGAATTTTGATGACGAAGTCAATTGTAAATTATTTGATCTAATCTATATGTTGAGAAAAGTGTGTAGGATTAACTGGTATCAGAGCAGATAATCCTACACACTATTCTCAACATATAGATTAGATCAAACAATTTACAATTGACTTCATCATCAAAATTTTACACCCCTCTTCTCCTTTTACCGGGTTTAGGAGATAACCCTTACAAGCACTCACACTCCTCTCTTACAGAAATCTAACACTTAGAGTAGAGGAGGAAATTCTAAAGAGATTGCAGCAGCGTTTCTTTGCTTTTGGACTCTCTGTGCTTGTGTGCTTTAACCAAGGATGAGAGGGGTATTTATAGACTTCAAGTTGATTCAAACTTAGAGCCTAAAACTTTCCCATCCCGGGTTCCCTGGGCATGGGCAGTACCACCGCCTACGTTGGGTGGTACCACCGCCTGCGTTGGGTGGTACCACCGCCCAATGTCAGTCTGGCTGACACTGCCCTGGGTGGTACCACTGCCTAGGTCTGGCAGTACCACCGCCCAAGGGGTAGTGCTGGGCAGTACCACCACCCAGACTGGCGATACCACTGCCTGGCACCCTACTAGGGGTGGTACAACCACTTGGCACCTTGCCAGGGGTGGTACAACTACCTAGACTGGCGGTACCACCGCTTGACACAGCCTCGAAGATTATGCCACAATGGTGAGATTTCTTGGGACACTATTTGGGCTCCATATTGGGCCCAACACAGTTCTTACATGGGCCTAGCTGGCCCCTAATTGGGTTGGCCCAAATCCAATCCCAATTACGTGCTAACTACAATTCCTAAGACGTATTCTAAGCTAAACAAAGTTTGTAAGTCTATTCTTCCAGCGAACTTCTGGCGATCTTCTAGTGAACTTCCGATGATCTCTCGACAATGTTTCAGCGGACTCTCGACAAGCTTCTGAACTTCATGATGATCTTCTTGGTGAGTTCCGATAAGCTTCTCTGGCAAGCTCCGAGACTTCTCGGCTGGTTCCTCCAGAACTTTCGACGAATGTTTGGACTTCCAATGAACTCTCGAACTCCCAACGTGATCGCGTCCTTGACTTCGGGACTTCATTTTGCTTCATGCTTTGCTATCGTAGTTAATTCTGCATATGTAAAAACACACTTCGATCTAGATAATTAATACTAAGCGTTAATCAAGTTGTCCAGCATGTCATTGGTTCCTCGATGCTTCGTCCAATTCTTCGGTGCATCATCCTCTTTTGCAGCCTATTGCCCAATCGGCCAGTTGACTCCGCAACTCCGATATCCTTGGCACAATATCCGCTCTTCTTGGTGTTAGGATCAAGAGCACTAAGAGGGGAGGGGGGGGGTGAGGGGTGAATTAGTGCAGCGGATAATGTCACGCCCCTCAAAATATCGATAATATTAAAATAATTTCTACACAAATCCATCCAGGATCCAAACACACATTTGAGGACACCGAAAAGCATTCTATCAAATTCACATCTATAAAACCTATGCAGTTTATAATCATATATCACATCACTCGATAATTCACATTTATGGCAACCCAAGCCAACTTAACAAACATGAAACAATATTTATAAATCCACAAGCTAAGTAATTTATACAATCAGAACTCCAACCATTTACCACAAGTTCATATCATCGTAAACTAGACTTAACATTCCGAAATTCCAAATAAGAGAGATCGTCTAAACATAAATGATATTCATCAATCATAGTTTCCTTAAGCATAAGGTATTTTCAACCAAAATCATTTTGTTATTTGTTGTAGTCATGCATTTTTCTTTTTAGGTGAATCTATCTTTTCATGCTTAGTTTTCCATACAGAAGTCATGCATCATCATTAAGGATGATATTAAACTTCTTAATATTTTCATTAAGACATCAAGCATGGTTTCAATCAAAATCGGAAATCATCAAGATACACATTTTATCTTCTTAAGAAAAACATACATATGATCATTAGATTTAAATCTAACATTTTATTCTATTAACATAAAACATGTACTTTTCAAGAAAAATAATTATTCATAAAAAAAAAATGTATCATGGAAAACATCAAGTAATTTCAAAATAAATTAAGGGGGTTTTGATTACCTCATTGTTGAATGCGGTTGAGGCGTAGTTTGCCACCTCGCCTTTCTTGATTTTCTCCTCATCTTCGGAGGAGCTTGATTCATCCCAATTTTTGTTCTTCTTCTTGCGTTCAAAATAAGTAATTTTATTCTTTTTGTTCTTTAATTTTTGTTTCATTTGTAGTTTAAGTTTATCATCACTTGAGCTTATGCTCGAGTGATCTTCAAATGTTCTATGTCTCAAATCCTTCATGTTCTTTGGAAGGTTGTTCTCGAGTTCCCTTTTTACCACATTATTCATTTCGTAGGTCATTAGAGACCCAATAAGTTCTTTAAGAGAAATGTTTTAAGGTCCTTGGCCTCTTGAATGGCCATAACTTTTGGATCCCAACTCTTTGGAAGGGATCTTAAAATTTTAGTTACTAGATCAAAGTTAGAAAAACCTTTGCCAAGAGCTTTGAGTCCATTGATAACATCTGTGAAATGGGTGTACATGTCTCCGATGGACTCACTTGGTTTCATCCGGAAAAGTTTGTAAGAATGCACAAGAATTTTGATTTTGGACTCTTTCACTCGACTAGTGCCTTTATAAGTGACCTCAAGAGTTCTCCAAATATCAAAAGCCGAATCATAAATCAAAACGTAATTAAATTCATTTTTGTCAAGTGCACAAAACAAGGCATTCATAGCCTTTGCGTTTAAAGCAAAAACCTTCTTCTCCGATTCATCTCATTCGCTCATCGAAAGAGAAGATTTTTTAAAATCCATTTTTGACAATATTCCAAAGCTCAAAATCCATGGAAATAAGGAAGATCCTCATACGAGTCTTCCAATATGTGTAATCTGACCCATTAAACATAGGCGGACATGTAATAGAGTGACCCTCTTGCATGCTAGAGTAAGCCATCTCTCTTGGGTATTAAACCAAATATAAGAGTGAGCCTTGCTCTGATACCAATTGTTAGGATCGGAGTGGCACTAAGAGGGGGGGGTGAATTAGTGTAGCGGATTAAAACTCATAAGTTTGAAATCGATTTCGTAAATGTGTAAAGATTTTGATTTGACGAAGGATAACTTAACTAAAATAGCTCGAGTAAAGGTAGTCAAGAGTAGGGAGATGAAAACTGAATGATTTGCAGCTAAGTAGAGAAATGGTTCAGAACATTAAACACTCACACATTCAAGGAACAACACGATGTATAGTGGTTCGGTTAAGTGACTTACATCCACTTTCGAAGCCTTCTTCGATGAGGCTCCCAACTTCCACTAGCAAATCACTTTGAAGGGGAAGGATCAAATACCCCTCTTACAACCTTCTTACAAGTGGTTCACACTCTTACAGATATTTCAAAAAGAAAGAGGGAGGTGAACACTTAAGCTATTGAAAATAATATTTTGCTAGAGCTTTTTCTCACTTTCTAACTTGTCAAAAAGGTGTTATCTCTGCTGAGAATTGAGGGGTAGTTATAGGCCCCAAGAGGATTCAAATTTAGGCTCTAAATTTGAATTACTTTTGGGTTTCCGGGTACTGGCGGTGCCACCACTTGTTAGTGGCGGTGCCACCGCCTATCAATGTCTAACACTGACAGTGTACTGGTGGTGCCACCGCTAGACCTTTCGGGTTCTAGGCGATGCCACCGCCTGGACTATCCCAGCTCACTGGTTGGGCTCCAAACTTGGCCCAAACCAGTCCAAACTCAAGCCCAATTGACCCCTAACCAAGTTATAGGATTAACCCTTAATCCTAACCGAAATTATATGGAAACTATGAAATTAAGACATAGACCTAAGCAAATTTTTAACTAACAACGTCGAGTTTCCTTTCGGCGAGCTTTCCGGCAGATTTTCGATACATCCTCGGATTTCTTCCAACGGACTCCCAGTAGGCTCCCGGTCTTGTGGGGAGTTCAACGAGTCTTTGGCAAGTATCCGAACCTTCTTGGTGATTTCCACGATCTTTCCGATGGACTTCTGAAAACTTCGGCGAGTCCCCGATTCTTTCTCGGTTGGTTCCGGCAGCACTTCTAACGACTCTTCGGACTTTCTGCGGACTCTCAAACACCCATCGAACTTGACTTCAGTAAACTTGCTCTATATCTTCAAGCTATTGTAGTTAATTCTGCACATGTAAAACACACTTCGATCTTGACAATTAATCCTAAGCATCTAATCAAGTTGTTTGGCATGTCATTGGTCCCTCGACGCTTCGTTCGATTATTCAGCGCACCATCCTCTCTTGCAGCCTATTGCCCAATCGACTAGTTGACTCCGTAACTCTGATATCCTTGGCACAATCTCTGCTCTTCTTGGCCCGATGCCTGAATCCACGGCATGAAGCCTTTTGTCGATACGTCGACTGATCCACCGACCCTACGTCCAATCTTCTGACATGTTCCTCTAGCCCCACATGATTTTTCTACTTTAATTGTCTCATCCTGATCGAAGCATCCTGTATCACTCAAAACGTAGATTAAATCATAAACACATTTCATGTGGTTTCATTATCAAAATATGAGATTTAATAGTTTCATCATCAAAATCTGAGATTCAATAATCTCCCCCTTTTTATGATGACAACCAATTGATGACGGAGTTTAAACAAACTCCTGGAATTTAAACAAACTCCCCCTATCAATATGTCATATTGATAGAACCTTAAATTCAAGAATCCAAGCAACATGTTATGATAAAATTATACATAACATCCTCATACTTCTCCCCCTTTGTCATCAACAAAAAGGAGAAGTGCAACTATCAAGTGTTTGAGATATAAGCTTTACAATATTTTAGAACATGCAAGCTTGCATAACATCAACATACTTCTCCCCCTTTGTCATCAACAAAAAGGAGAAGTGCAATTATCGAGTGTTTGAGATATAAGCTTTAAAACATTTTAGAACATGCAAGCTAGCAATAATTTTGAGTTTTTCAAGTTTGTAAACTTTGCTCTATATGCAAGTTAGCATGTTTTGCTTCTTGAGATAAGCAAAATAGCACTTTTTGCTTCTGTTTTGATATGAGCAAGCTAGCAAGTTTTGGTCTCTTTGTGGTGTGTAAGCTAAAAGTTTTAGCTTCTTCTTCCATATGTCATCATGCAAGCTAGCAAATTTTATCTCCCCCTTTGTCATTATCAAAAAGAAGGGAAGAATTCAATTTTGTAATTCTTTTTCCTTTACATCAATTTTTATATCGTGACAAAGATAAACAATAAATTTACATTATAAACATAATCTCAAGTTTTATCATTCAAGCTAGAATATTTTTTTGTTCTCTTTTGCAATGTGCAAGCTAACAATTTCCTTTTTCTCTTACAATAATGATTCAATTATATCATGTGATATACAAATCATAAATAATTCAAATCATGATGGTATCAAAATGTCAAATTATATTACAACCTACCATGCATGTTACAAATAAATCAATCATCACTATGAGCATATCATATATGATACTAAGACATTAATTTTTTTAAAGCATTTATCACACATTAAATCAACAATTTGATCATGATACCAAACATTCATTATTTATTTTCTCATACATGATACTAAAGTATTCATAATACCAAACATTAAATCAACATTTTTAAGCATTTATTACTTCATAATTGTTAGTACCAAACATTCATCATTTATTTTCTCATTAGTAAATCACAAAAAGAAACATAGAAGAAAAAAATTTCAATTCATGCATAAGAAAAACTCAAGTTATCAAGATCATGATTAAAGAAAAATCTTAAGTTATAATTAAAAAATCATGAATCATAAAAAAATTCTCCTCTTAGACAATACGAGAACACATAATAAGATATCTTGATTCATAAAAGTTTTCAAGTTATAATTTAAAAGAATAATCATGAAGCGTTTAGATGAATGTTCTCTTGAGAGAGCGAATCTTACGAGAATCAAGAAAATTATTTCATATAAAATACATCTCAAGTTACAAACATTGATAAATGATTCGATTGGATATATCATCTCATTATTAAAATAAATCATATGAAAAAAAATCCAAAATCATCATTAAAATCACTTTTCGGACAACTAAATGAAAACAACATAGATAGGTTCCTATAAGATGAAATGATATCTCATTTTCTTTTAGTTTCAAATTTTTGATTGATTTCATGCAAGCATGCATTTGTCTTTTTATACCAAATCCATGCATCATTCATTAAAACTGAAAACCAAAGACAAAAATCATCAAGCCTTCCATACAAAAGCCATCCATCATCATAAAAAAAAAAAATGAAAATCATCAAGATATTCATTATTACTTCTTTAAAACATACATAGAATTAATCTTTTTAGGTGTACAAGCATTAGATTTATATCTTACATTTTGTTGTCTTTTCATAAAATATGTAATTATCATTATCAATTTCAAAATTACTAGAAAAATAAGCATGATATATTTTTTACAATTTTTTTACTAACTAATTTAAAAACAACTCATGAAAAGTATCAAGTTATTTCAAAATAAACTAAGGGGGTTTTGGTTACCTCGTCGTCGAAAATCATTAAGACATAGTTTGCCACCTCGCCTTTGTTGATTTGCTCATTGTCTTCAGATGTACTCGATATATATCGCCTTGAGCACTCTCTTTTTCTTTAGCAACTTCTTTTTAAGTTCATTATTGTTCTTTGATTCTTGTTTTAAGAATTTTTTAAACTTCATTGTGAGGAGTTCAAGGTCATCATCATCATCACTTGAGTCATCACTCAAATCCTTCCTATTCTTTGGAAGATTGTTCTCAGGTTCATTTTGTGTCATACAACTCATTTCATAGGTCATTAAAGACCCGATAAGTTCTTCAAGTTGAAAATAGTTTAAATTCTTGACCTCTTGAATGGTCGTTACTTTAGGGTCCTGACTTTTTGGAAGGGATCTCAATATTTTGTTAACTAGTTCAAAGTTAGAAAAACATTTACCAAGAGCTTTTAGACTATTAATGACATCCGTAAAACGGGTGTATATGTCTCCAATAGTCTCACTTGGTTCCATCCGAAATAATTCAAAATCACGCATCAAAATATATATTTTAGAGTTTTTAACTCTACTAGTGCCTTCATGTGAATTTCGAGTATGTGCCAAATATCAAAAGTCATTTCGTAAGTAGAAACCCGATTGAACTCATTTTTGCTCAAAGCACAAAATAGAGCATTCATAACTCTAGCATTCAAAGAGCAAGTTTCCTTCTCCAAATCATTCCATTCATTCATTGGAGTAGAAGACTTTTGAAATATGTTTTCAATAATATTCGATAAGTTTAAATCCATAGAAAGCAAGAAATCTCTCATTCGAGTTTTCCAATAAGTGTAGTCCATCCCATTGAACATAGAAGGACGAACGATTGAAAAACCCTCTTGAAAGCCAAAAAGAGTGATTTCTCTTAGGTGTTAAACCAAATGAGAAAAATGTGGCTCTGATACCAACTGTTAGGAATGAGTTGGCACTAAAAGGGGGGGAGGGGGTGAATTAGTGCAGCTGATAAAATTACGTCGGTTTGAAAAATCTTCATATGATAAAAACTAATTTCGACGAAAACCATTTCGTAAAGATATTAACTTGAAAGAGTTTGAGAGCGTAGTGAAAGCAATAAGGAAGTATGGTAGTTTGCAATAAATGTAAATAGCAAAGCATAAATATAAACTAGATTTTATAGTGGTTTGGTCGTCGTGACCTACATCCACTCTGTTGATTCCTCTTCCATCGAGGCCATCAGTATCCACTAACGATCTTCCTTCAATGGACAAAGATTAACTACCCTTACAACTTGATTCTCCTTTTGACAGGTTTAGGAGAGAATCTTTACAACCCCCACAACCTCCTCTCTTAACCTTCTCTAATACTTAGAGTTTGAGAGGAGTTCATACAAGATTACAATAGTATTTTCTTTCTTTTTCACTTTCAATTCTTGTGTTAGTTAACCAGGGATGAGAGAAGTATTTATAGGCCTCAAATGAATTCAAACTTAGAGCCTAAAAAGATCTTATCCCGGGTTTCCCGGGTCCTGGTGGTACTACCACCTACAACACTGACACTGGGTGGTACCACCGCTTAACAATCTCGGAGATTGAGTCTGGGCGATACCTGTACCATCCCTCATTTTTGAAAATTTTATAAGGGTTTATTTATAATGTAAGGACCTAAATGTAAATATCAAAAATATTATATGATTTATGAAATATTTATATTAGATTTTAATAAAAAAATGGAGGGCATGTGTCACTAGCTAACCTAAGGAGGGTGCCACCTATGTTTGTTCTAAGAATGTCACATTAGCTCCTTTCATGTATGCTTGCCACCTAGCAAATTTTTATATTAGCCAAATAAGTAATTAAAGGAGCAACTAAAGGAAAACTTAAAAGCTGCGGCCAACGTGGGTTTGAGAGGAGAAGGGAAGAAGAATTAAAGTAGAAAGAGAAGAAGCTTTGTTTTGACTTGATATTTTGCATCAATTTCACACCTTTGGGACTCAAATTTGTTTAAGGCAAGTATTCTAACCCCTTCTTATAAAACTTTTGATCTCTAATTTTATCTTAATCCTGAAAATTTTGGAAGATTTTGGCTTCATACATGATATTTCTTTCATTTGGGAACAAAACTATGAATATAAATTTTTTTTGAAGATTTGACGTTTCTATATTGTTCTAGCCATAACTTTCTGCATCGATTTTGGATTTAGGTAAAACTAAATTTATCCAAAAGTAGGCTCAAGATCTTTCATTTGTCACTTAGAATAGTAAATTTGGAGTCTATTTGCCTAGCTAAACTGTTATTTTGATTAACCCTATGAAATCTATAGGATAGAGACTATTGGTTTTGATCTTTCAGTACTCAGTTGCTTATAACTCTCTGTTGAAAACTCTGATCTATACAAAATATGATTTATCAGAAACTAGACTCATAGAACTTTCTGTGCATATCTTATTTGAATGATTTGGAGTATAAATGCCTATTGAATCATCTGTTCAAATCAAATATATGAATTCTGCAAAACAGAGATAATATTCTCTAACCTTTGGTTACTAAATTATTGATAACTCAATGTTGGAATCTCCGATGCATACAAATAATTTATCTAAATCTAGATTGATATATCTTTCAAATGATCCCTATTTTGGTTAAATTGGAGCATAATTGGTTATCCAAATAATTCATGCAATGTGCCTCTCAAATTTTATCAGAATCGAGATTTGATCGATTTCGCCTATTCTAATTTTATCTCTTTGGAAATTGATTTCAGCCAACATTCTTACTTCAGTTGAACTTTATTTTATTTATTTGAATCCCTGTATACTCTTATCCTTTAATTATTTATATACATGAATCTATTATATAAAGTTTATGTTTGTATCGTAATATTTCGTATAGGCACATGTAGTTTGTTGTTTCGAATGTGTTTCTAATATGTCACAATTTATTGTTCACAATACCCTTTTGTACTCTGGTGTTTGTGGGATAATATAAAACTTTGCCAGAAATGGTAAAGGGATTATTTGGACTTTTACCAAAAATGGTAAAGAGTATATGCTTAGAGCCCGCGATGCTCTAGATTATGTTTGGTGGTCATTCAAAAATGGATGGACCATATTATATTTGAGATCCCACTTTACCTTTTATATGTTTGATATGATATCTAGAGCTTTGTTTATATACTTCTATATGTGCTTTGGATAAGAATGAAAATGCTTCATATGCCATTGATATGTTCCGAAGCATTTCATCCGTCATTGATATGTTCCGAAATATTTTATTTGTTATTGATATACTCAGAAACATTTTATACGTCCTTGATATGCTCTGAAATGCTTCATATGCCATTAATATATTCTAAAGCATTTCATTCGTCATTAATATATTTTAAAATATTTCATTTGTTATTGATATACTCCGAAACATTTCATACGTCCTTGATATGCTCTGAAATGCTTCATATGCCATTGATATACTCCGTAAGATTTCATATGCCATTAATATGCTCCAAAATGCTTCCTATGCCATTGATATACTCCAAAATACTTCATATGCCATTGATATGATCCGAAGCATTCCCTCCATCATTGATATATTCCGAAATGTTTCATTTATTATTGATATACTTTGAAACATTTCATATGTCCTTGATATGCTCTGAAATGCTTCATATGCCATTGATATGCTCTGTAACATTTCATATGCCATTGATATACTCTGAAATGCTTCCTATGCCATTGATATACTACGAAATGCTTCATATGCTATTGACATGTTTCGAAGCATTTCATTTGTCATTGATATGTTCCAAAATGTTTCATTACGTCAATGATTTACTTCAATTAGTCTTTACTCCCTTGTTATAAACAAAACATACTTCAAGTGAAATGACATTATAATTATGTATTTGTTGAGTGGCTATCTATAAACTCTTGCATCATTGCCTTGTATTTGGTACCTTATTTGCTTTGAATATGTCCTTTTTCGTCATTGATATGTTAGTCGCATGTTGAGCTCTATGTCCTCACCCCATTGTTATTTAAATTTTTCATGATAGCTTGTCGTTCGCTAGAATGTTTAAATTGAGCTACGACAATGGAAAGCTAGAAGACTTTGGGCAAACCTTTAGTGAATGATATGCTTTTGTTGTATAAGTACACTTGGTATCTAATGGAATGTTGACGGTAAATCTGAACTTATGAGTTTTGTAAAAGTTTAAAGGACATCTCACTTTAGGATTTTGGAGTGTTAAATTAATTTATGTATTGATATGAATATATGGTAAATATCGATTTTTGTGATAATGTAGAATCTCATACTTGTGGATTTATGAGGTGGTTATTGTCTTGGTGAGTTGGTTTCAGATTTTATGATTTATAGAGTGATGTGGTATATGAATTTAAACTACACAGGTTTTATGAATTGGGGAATTATAGATATAAATAACTTGTGTGTTTTCTCAGTATCCTCAAATATATGATTGGATCCTGAAAGGAATGTATTATTGATCTATAATAAATTCAGGGGATATGACAGTACCACCCCCTAACATAGTCTCCGAGACTATGCCACGACGGTTCCATCTATTGGGTTATTGTTTGGGCTTTCCACTTGGCCCAACATAGCCCAAACTTGGGCCCAATTGGCCCCTAATTGAGTTGGCCCAATTCCAACCTAATTATGTGTTAACTACGAATTTTAAGGCATATACTAAACTAAATAAGTCTGGTAAGTCTAGGTTTCTTCCGACGAGCTTTCGGTGAACTTCCGACGATCTCTTGGCAATGTTCCAACGGACTCCCGGCAAGCTCCTAGACTTCATGACGTTCTTCTTGGCAAGTTCCAATGAGCTTCTCTAGTAAGCTCCTGGACTTCTCAATCAATTCCGATAGAACTTCTGACAAACGTCCGAACTTTCGACAAACTCTCGAACTCCCAACGAAATCTCGTTCTTGACTCCGGGACTTCATTTTGCTTTATGCCTTGATCGCTATCATAGTTAATCCTGCACACTTAAAGCCTACTTCGATCGAGACAATTATTATAAGGCTTAAATCAAATGTTCTCCAGCATGTCATTGGTTCATCGATGCTTCGTCTGATTCTTCGGCACATCGTCCTCTCTTGCGGCCTATTGCCTAAACGACCAGTTGACCTCCACAACTCCAATTTTCTTACCGTAATTTTTGCTCTTCTTGGCCCGATGCCCGAACCCATGGCCCAAAGCTTTCTGCTGATACATCGACCGATCCTTCGGCTCGACGTCCAATCTTCTGACATGTTCCATTCCGGCCCAACATGATTCTTCCTACCTTAATTATCTCTCCCTGATTGAATCTTCCTATGTCACTCAAAATATAAATCAAATCATAAATACTATCAATTGGTTTCATCATCAAAATATGAGATTCAACAAGAATATCAAAAAGAACAAATATCAAATCAGAATGTTACAGAGATGGAGACAAACAATATAAGTATATGTTGCTATTTCTTTTCTGAACCAATTGATAATTTTGAGCCTACTTGATAAAGCCAAAGGTGTTAAAGTGTGAGAGGATGTTATGAATGAAGAAATGAATACTCTTCATAAAAATGAAACTCAAGATCTTGTGTCAAGGCTAACTGGTTTTCACGAGAAATTTGGTGCTATTTCTAATTTACATAAGTTTATTCTTGAATTTGACCATCATACGGGTGTTGTGTCTTTTGCACGAAGTCTAATTAGAGATTTCAGTGGTCTTGCATCTATTAAGTTTGGATCTAGCTCTATGTCAAGAGGTACTCCCGATGGTCCTTAAAGTTTCCAGATGAAGCAACTTGATTCAGGTAGATTTTTGGGCAGTATAAAAAAAGAATTTGGATTGTAACATTCACATGTACCTTGCAAAATACTTTGATTAAGGTCATATTTCTACAGGTGATCCCTATTAGGAAAAGAGTCGGCACTAAGAGAGAGGGGTGAATTAGTGCAGCGGTAAAATACGTCGGTTCCGATAACTTTTCGTATGATAAAAGCCGAACTCGAAAATGCTTAACTTGAAAGCATGTTCGTAAATATATTGAAGGCAGTAAGCAAGTAAAATGGTTTGTAGTAAAGTAAATTGCTCAAGACGAAATGCAAACCAGATTTTAGAATGGTTCGATCGTCGTGACCTACATCCACTTTGTCGATTCCTCTTCCGTCGAGGCCATTGGTATTCACTATCGGTCTTCCTTCAATAGGCGAAGATCAACCACCTTTTACACCATTTTTCTCCTTTTCACAAGTTTAGGAGATAACCTTTACAAGCACATACACTCCTCCTAAATATAATTATAGATAGACTAGAGGAGGGGATTTCTCAAGTGATTGCAACAACATTTCTTCACTTTTAAACTCTCTGGCCTTAAGTTGATTTAAACTTGGAGCATAAAAATATCTCATCCCGGGTTTCCTGGGTTCGGGCGGTACCACTGCCTATGCTGGGCGGTACCACCACCAGTGTCAATCTGATATTGATACTACATTGGGCGGTACCACCACCTGGGAGGTTGTGCTGGGTGGTACCACCTATAGCCTCTCGGAGGCTGTGTTTGGGTGATACCACCGCCTAGACCAACGGTACCATCGACTGACACAGTCTCGAAGATTGTGTCATGACGATGCCACTTCTTGGTGCTAGTCATAGGTGCCCGGCAAGCCAATCACGTGAGTGATGGCACGTGTGACTTGATACAGAATCTTTTTGCTTATTATATTTTGGCATATATCACTTTATAACTATTGCATATGTGCATATATATATTGTGATGTCCTTGGATTTGTGCAATGGGAATCGGATCGTGATGAGATCACGATAATGAGATCGATTCACCTTTAAACACATATCCTAAATAATCCCGTTCATAGGTTAATCGAGAGGGACATCGTGATAACCGGATAGACTGGTGTGCTGTATACCCGTCCATATGATGGATGCAGTTGGTCTCATAGCTGCTTGTGTAGGGACACTAGGGATACAGTACAGGTGCTCATTGGAGAATGAATTCACTGATTGATCCGCTTACGGAATGCTGGATGGTTAATGATGCCTTATTGTCAGACAGCGATTCCGTAGTCCTAGTGGTGTATCTGGTCCTTAGACTTGAGACACCAAGGATGTCTTGTATGAGTGCTCCACTCTTTGATACCAAATTTATAGGTTTGGTTGTCCCAGATCTAGTACAGTTGGTCATTGGGAGTGGTAGTCGACCTTACGAGTGCTATTGAGTGTCGATAGAGGATCATCCACTCTCGGCGTCATGAGAGGAATATCCCATGTGTTCTTGCTCAGACAAATCCCTGGCCAGGGTCATTCGGGTTGAGAGAGAAAGAGTTCTCCGGGAGAATCCGATTAGAGCGAGACTCCAGTAAAAACCGTATGGGTCTGACAGCACCATGCTCGATATACGGTCTCTGAGATATTAGATGGATGAAGGACTATAGGTACACGGTAACTGAGGACAGACAGGTCCAATGGATTGGATTCCCCTGTATCGTCTGGGGACTACGGCGTAGTGGCCTAGTACTTCCGTAGTCGATGAGTCAAGTGAATTATTACAAAGATAATAATTCACTGAGTTAGAAGAAGTTCTGACAGGTATGACTCACGACCAGCTCGATATTGGGCCTAAAGGGTCACACACATATGGTAGGTATTGCGATGAGTAGAGGTTCTGATATGAGATATCCGACGGAGCCCTTGTCTTATTGGATGCAGATCTAATACCCACTAGGGGAGGACCCATTAGGGTTTGACAGGGGACCTCTATAAATAGGAGGGATTCAGAGCCTCATAGGTTAGAGTCTTTGCTTGCTTTTCTATTCTCCTCTCCCTCTCCAGCTCAGAGCAGGCCTGGAGTTTTGAAGAGTGTCGTCGCAACCCTGCTGTGTGGATCACCGCTAGAGAGGAGGACGCTTGACCTCCTTCACCCTCTCCTAAGGATCTGTAAGGAAATAGGGATATACGATCTCCCTAGGTAACACAATCTACTTTATATGCAGTTTTGAGTTTCGCGGATTTTGTGCACCAATCTTTGCACGACGACGAACATCTTTTTGGGAATCGGAGATTTTGTTTTCTTGTTCTTCCGCTGCGCATGTGATGTCGCCCCCAAGATTTCCCAACAGTGGTATCAGAGCCAGGTTGTTCGTGTGAATGATTGGTTTTGAACTGCGTGTGTTGTGTTTAAGAAGAATATTGACGTCAAAATCATTGACACAAAAGCGAGAAAGGGCAGCAACAGTTGTTGCCCTCGATCTGCATGCGTGAAGCGCAACCGAAGGCGGGCAGCACAGGGGCTGCGTCTGCAGCAGTCGGCCGGCGGCTTGCTTGCAGCAGGCTTGCTGCCGGCGGGGCTGGCAGCCCACGGGCAGAGGCGCCGCAGGGCAGCGGCGCCTGCCGCCGCAGGGCAGCGACGCCTGCCGCCGTTGCTCCCGCTGCTCCCGCGGGCGAAACCCTCCCCACAAGGGCGGCCGCCCGGCGGGACAACACCGCCTGCGGAGGCAGCGGCACCCGAAGGGGGCGCCCACCCGCTGCAGCAGCGCCGCCAGCGGGCGTGCCGCCTGCAGGCGAGGGCAGCGCCCTCGCCCCGCCGCACAGGCCGCCGCCAGCAGGGTGACGGCGGCGGTGGTAGTAGCAAAGGGTAGTTGGGCATTAGGGTTTTCTGGGAAAAAGATAGTTTTACCCCTCGGAATTTGAGAAATTCTAGTTTCTGTCCTTTTCTAAATTATGAAAATACCCCTATAAATTCAGCCATTCCCTACATGTCCCTAATTTCAGAAAATATTAATTAATTAAAATGTTTAGTTGATTATTATTTTTATTATTATCTAGTAGTCCTACATGATGATGATTATTTATACATGTGATGTATGATATGTGGACGGATGATCATGGACCGTGTGATGTGTGTACTTGTGATTATTATTATTGAGGTCTGCGAGCCTCCATTATATTTCTCATTTATTGTCGGGCCTGCGTGCCTATGATTAAGTTGTAATCACATGAGGAGGCGCAGCGGGAGCGTGGATGCGATAGCGGGACCCACGAGACGGACGATCGTGATGCATAGAGATGCATCAAGATGTCGACGGAACCGACGAGGATGAGATAGACGATCACAGGGCATGGAGATGCACCGTTGCACACATAGATCTTGATGTGAGTGATTAGGCCTACTGGCTCGGGCCTAATCATATTAGGTTGTGGTCCATGATCATCTGGTGTGATTGCTTATACACATACTAGATATGTATATATATTTGCATGCGATGTAGATATATATTAAATATGTATATGTGTGACATGTCATATTAGGAGACCAAAGCATAGAAACATCTCTCGATAATATTAAGTCGGTAAACGTGAGGTAATTAGATTGACCCACGTGGCCTTTCATCGTTATGAGTAGGAACCGATTCCCGGTGTAGGTTGAGTTGGTCGAGTCCCTCGAGACTCACCTATATCGCGATTCGCTATCTTGCTTACGACATAGAGATGTCACCGGTGACCTGAGGGCATGGTATGCTTGGTCGAGTCCCTCGAGGGTATATCATCAAATCAGACTCATCTTGTAACGAAGGTGTTGACTTAACCGAGCATCATGGTTGATCGAGTCCCTCGAGACCATGGTGATTCGGAGGCCGAACAGGACGGGAATCACAAGGAGTTGTGATCGGCAAGAGTTGCCTACCTTTTAGGCTTAGTGTGATTGGTCGAGTCCCTCGAGGTTACACTAAGAGGTTGATTGGATCCTGATCCCCACTAGAAGTCTGCCAGAGACTTCCGTTTCACGTGCTGAGGGTGTCGCGTGACTCGTTAGTAAAATAGTGGGAGCAGATTAAGATAGAAGTCCATATCATGATAGTTTATTTCTTGCAAAATCTGCATGTTATTCATTTCTGCTGCATCTTTATTTTTAGAAAATGTCGCTTTCAAATCCCTTACGTGGCATACTTGATGTCAACCGCCTCACTGGTCCAAATTATACGGATTGGCTCCGTAACTTGAGAATTGTTCTCACAGCGGAGAAAATCGTGTACGTTCTTAATACAGTGATACCTATGCCCGAAGAAGGGGCAAACGAGGATGAGATCGCTCGCTACGTGAAGTACATTGATGACTCCACTCTTGCTCAGTGCTATATGTTGGGCTCTATGACTCTTGAGTTACAGAGACAACATGAAAAGATGGATGTCAGATCCATTCTCCTACATGTCCACAAATTGTTTGAGGAACAGGGAAGGACTCAACGATATGAGATATCCAAGAGCCTTTTCCGTGCTAGGATGACTGAGGGGACACCGGTTCAGAACCATGTCCTAAAGATGATTGAGTGGATAGAGAAACTCACAAGTCTAGGAATGGTCCTAGAGGATAACTTGTGTGTGGACATTGTGCTTTAGTCCCTACCAGATTCCTTTTCACAGTTCATAATGAATTTTAATATGAACAAGCTTGAGGTGACTCTCCCAGAGCTCCTCAATATGTTGAGGGAGGCAGAGAGTACTATTAAGAAAGAGAAGCCAGTTCTCTACACTGGTGAGACCAGAAAGAAAAGGAAAGCAGAAAGGTCTCTTAAGAAGGGAAAGGGCAAGGGCAGACCAGGTAAAGCAAAGGTTGCTAAGAAAGACCCAATAAAGGACAAAGGCCAATGCTTCCACTGTGGTAAAGATGGGTACTGGAAGAGGAACTGCAAAGAGTACCTTGCAGAAAGGGCGAAACAAAAGCTTGATGAAGATTCAGGTACATTCATGATCAGTCTCCATTTGTCAGACTCTTATGATAACACATGGGTATTGGATACCGGTAGTGCTTATCATATATGCAATTCGTTGTAGGTTCTGGCAAGGCCTAGGAGACTAGAGAGAGGCGAGATGGACCTCAAGATGGGTAATGGAGCAAAAGTTGCTATAGTAGCTGTTGGCGAGGTCGCCCTACATCTGCCTAGTGGAGCTTTTATTGCATTAGATGCATGTTATTTTGTTCCTTCTATTATCAAAAACATTTTCTCCATTTCATGTTTAACGGTTAGTGGATATAAATTTGTTTTTGAGAATAATGGTTGTTCAATATTATTAGATGATAAGATCATCACGAAAGGAACATTGCATAATGGTTTATTTATGTTAGACACTACTCCACATATCATGAATGTAAATGTGTCTAAGAGGAAACGAGATGAGGTGAACAGTGCATACCTATGGCATTGTAGGCTAGGTCACATCCATGAAAGAAGGATTCAAAAGTTACTAAATGATGGATATCTAGATCCATTCGACTACGTGTCATATGCAACTTGTGAGCCTTGCATTCGTGGAAAATTGACCAACTCTCCATTTAGTGGAACTGGAGAGAGAGCCACTGAGTTGTTGGAACTCATACATAGTGATGTATGTGGACCTATGTCAACTCATGCCATTGGAGGTTACTCCTACTTCATTACATTTACTGATGATTTCTCAAGGTATGGATATGCATACTTAATGAAGTACAAGTCCGAGGCCTTTGAGAAATTCAGAGAGTATAAGAATGAGGTGGAGAACCAGACTGGAAAGAGTATCAAAACTCTTCGATCAGATCGAGGAAATGAGTACTTAAGTACAGAGTTTACTTAGTTCCTCAAGGACCATGGGATATTATCCCAATGGACACCTCCTTATACACCTCAGCTCAATGGTGTCTCTGAAAGGAGAAATCGTACGTTATTAGATATGGTACGGTCCATGATGAGTTTCGCTGACCTACCCATCTTATTCTAGGGATATGCCCTAGAGACCGCAGCTTACCTTCTGAACAGAGTTCCAACTAAGTCGGTAGTGTCTACACCATATGAGATATGGAAAGGGAAGAAGCCTGATCTTAAGGTTGTTAAGATTTGGGGCTGCACTGCCCACATTAAAAGACACAACCCCGATAAGTTAGAATCAAGGACAAAGCGATGCAAATTTGTGGGACACCCCAAGGAAACTTGTGGGTATTATTTCTATCATCTCGAGGACCAAAAGGTCTTTGTAGCTAAGAGAGTAGTGTTCCTTGAGAAGGAACACATTCTTGGCGGAGACAGTGGGAGAATGATAGAGTTGAGCGAGGTTGGAGAACCAAGCTTAAGCACCACTCTACAGCCCGAGTCTGTTCAGGTACCTAATACACAAGTTTCAACTTTACGCAGGTCTGATAGAGTATCCCATCCTCCTGAGAGATATGTGGAACATATTAGAGGAGAGGATGTTGAGGATATTGATCCTCAGACCTATGAGGAGGCTATTATGAGTATAGACTCTGGGAAGTGGCAAGAAGCCATGAATTCTGAGATGGATTCTATGTACTCCAATAAGGTTTGTAACCTAGTTGATGCGCCCGAAGGTATTGTACCCATCGGTTGCAAGTGGATTTTTAAGAAAAAGATCGGAGTAGATGGAAAGGTAGAGACCTATAAAGCAAGGCTAGTGGCTAAGGGGTATCGTCAAAGGCAATATGTTGACAACGACGAAACCTTCTCACCCGTAGCAATGCTAAAATCCATCAGAATTCTATTGGCTATTGCAGCACACTATGATTATGAGATCTGACAGATGGATGTGAAAACCGCATTCCTCAATGGGAACCTCGAGGAGGAGGTGTATATGATGCAACCTGAGGGATTCGTGTCCAAGAACTGCCCAGATAAGGTGTGTAGGTTGCTTAGATCCATTTATGGACTAAAGCAAGCTTCCCGAAGTTAGAACATAAGATTTGATGAGGCAATTAGATCTTATGACTTCGTTAAGAACGAAGATGAGCCTTGTGTGTACAGGAAGGTAAGTGGGAGTGCTATCACCTTTTTGGTGTTATATATGGATAACATCCTCATCATTGGGAATGACGTAGGAATGCTATCCATAGTAAATACTTGGTTATCTAGACACTTCTCCATAAAGGACTTAGGGGAAGCATCCTATATCTTGGGGATTAGAATCTATAGAGATAGATCCAAGAGGATGCTTGGCTTGTCCCAGTCCAGGTACATAGAAACCATTGTCAAAAGGTTTGGCATGAAAAATTCTAAGAAAGGGCGAACATGGATATGATACCTTATGCCTCAGCAATAGGGTCTATCATGTATGCCATGCTATGTACTAGGCCTGATATAGCGCATGCTCTGAGTGTCACGAGCAGGTATCAGGCGGATCCAGACTTGAGCACTGGAAAGCAGTAAAGTGTATCCTTAAGTACTTGAGAAGGACTAAGGATCTTTTACTAGTATATAGAGGTAATAGTCTTAAGGTTGAAGGCTATACTGACTCAAGTTTTCAATCTGATGTCGATGATAGCAAGTCGAATTTAGGGTATGTGTATACCTTAAATGGAGGAGCAGTGTGCTGGAAGAGTTCCAAGCAAGATATCACTGCTGACTCGACCACAGAGGCGGAGTACATTGCTGCAATAGATGTAGCAAAAGAGGGAGTCTGGTTGAAGATGTTCATCACAGATTTGAGAGTCGTTCCGGATAGCGAGAAGTCGACTTCCTTATATTGCGACAACTATGGGGCGATTACTCGAATAAGGGAACCCGGGTCTCATTAGAAGTGTTCTGAGGAGGTTCCAGCTTATCAGAGAGATCGTAACCCGAGGAGATGTAGCAGTGGAAAAAGTTCCATCCGAAGATAACATTGCAGATCCACTGACAAAGCCGTTGTCTCATTTTGTCTTTGAGCGTCACAGGGGTCTGATGGGGATCAGACACATAGGTGATTGGCTTTAGGTCAAGTGGGAGATTGCTAGTCATAGGTGCCCGGCAAGCCAATCACGTGAGTGATGGCACGTGTGACTTGATACAGAATCTTTTTGCTTATTATATTTTGGCGTATATTACTTTATAACTATTGCATATGTGCATATATATATTGTGATGTCCTTGGATTTGTGCAATGGGAATCGGATCGTGATGAGATCACGATAATGAGATCGATTCACCTTTAAACACATATCCTAAATAATCCCGGTCATAGGTTACTCGAGAGGGACATCGTGATAACCAGATAGA
Source organism: Musa acuminata AAA Group (assembly GCF_036884655.1). NCBI lineage: Eukaryota > Viridiplantae > Streptophyta > Magnoliopsida > Zingiberales > Musaceae > Musa > Musa acuminata. The sequence goes on along the minus strand of NC_088330.1, from coordinate 21,599,101 downwards.
CTGGTGTGCTGGATACCCGTCCATATGATGGATGCAGTCGGTCTCATAGCTGCTTGTGTAGGGACACTAGGGATACAGTACAGGTGCTCATTGGAGAATTAGTTCACTGATTGATTCGCTTACGGAATGCTGGATGGTTAATGATGCCTTATTGTCAGACAGCGATTCCGTAGTCCTAGTGGTGTATCTGGTCCTTAGACTTGAGACACCAAGGATGTCCTGTATGAGTGCTCCACTCTTTGATACCAGACTTATAGGTTTGGTTATCCCAGATCTAGTACAACTGGTCATTGGGAGTGGTAGTCGACCTTATGAGGGCTATTGAGTGTCGATAGAGGATCATCCACTCTCGGCGTCATGAGAGGAATATCCCATGTGTTCTTGCTCAGACAAATCCTTGGCCAAGGTCATTCGGGTTGAGAGAGAAAGAGTTCTCCGGGAGAATCTGATTAGAGCGAGACTCGAGTAGAAACTATATGGGTCTGACAGCACCATGCTCGATATACGGTCTCTGGGATATTAGATGGACGAGGGACTATAGGTACACGGTAACTGAGGACAGACAGGTCCAATTGATTGGATTCCCCTGTATCGTCTGGGGACTACGGCGTAGTGGCCTAATACTTTCGTAGTCGATGAGTCAAGTGAATTATTACAGAGATAATAATTCACTGAGTTAGAAGGAGTTCTGACAGGTATGACTCACGGCCAGCTCGATATTGGGCCTAGAGGGTCACACACATATGGTAGGTATTGCGATGAGTAGAGGTTCTGATATGAGATATCCGACGGAGCCCTTGTCTTATTGGATGCAGATCCAATACCCACTAGGGGAGGACCCATTAGGGTTTGACAGGGGACCTCTATAAATAGGAGGGATTCAGAGCCTCATAGGCTAGAGTCTTTGCTTGCTTTTCTATTCTCCTCTCCCTCTCCACCTCAAAGCAGGCCTGGAGTTTTGAGGAGCGTCGTCGCAACCCTGCTGTGTGGATCACCGCTAGAGAGGAGGACGCTTGACCTCTTTCACCCTCTCCTAATGATCTATAAGGAAACAGGGATATACGATCTCCCTAGGTAACACAATCTACTTTATACGCAGTTTTGAGTTTAGCGGATTTTGCGCACCAATCTTCGCACGACGACGAACATCTTTTTGGGAATCGGGGATTTTGTTTTCTTGTTCTTCCGCTACACATGTGATGTCGCCCCCAAGATTTCCCAACACTTGGGTCACTATTTGGGCCTTTCATTGAGCCCAACATAGTTCTTACATGGGCCCAATTGGCTCCTAATTTTGTTGGACCAAATCCAATCCCAATTACATGCTAACTACGAATTCTAAGACATTTCCTAAGCTAAACAAGTCCGTAAGTCTAGTTTCTTCCTACGAGCTTCCGGCGATCTTCCGATGAACTTCCGACAATCTCTCGGCAATGTTCCAACAGACTCCTGGTAAGCTCCTGGACTTCACGACGATCTTCTTAGCAAATTTCGATGAGCTTCTCTGGCAAGCTCTGAGACTTCTCGGCTGGTTCCTATAGAACTTTCGACGAACGTCTGGACTTCCGACGAACTCTCGAACTCCTAACGAAATCGCGTTCTTAACTCTGAGACTTCATTTTGTTTTATGCCTTGCTATCGTAGTTAATCCTGCACATGTAAAAACACATTTCGATCTAGACAATTATTGCGAAGCTTGAATCATGTTGTCCGGCATGTCATTAGTCCATTAACGCTTCGTCCGATTCTTCGGTGCATCGTCCTCTCTTGTGACCTATTGTCCAATTGATCAGTTGACTCCGCAACTCCGATATCCTTAGCGCAATATCCGTTCTTCTTGGCCTGATGCCCGAATCCACGGCTCGAAGCCTTCTGTCGATATGTCGACCGATCCTTCTGTTGAATCTCGGATTTTGACGATGAAGTCAATTGTCATTTGTTATCTAATCTATATGTTGAGATAAGTGTGCAGGATTAACTACAATGAAAATAAGATATGCAGCAGGAGTTGCGCCGGAGTCAAGACAATGATCATGTTGGGAGTTCGAGAGTTCGACGAAAGTTCGGACAGTCGTCGGAGGTTCTACAGGAACAAATCCGAGAAGTCCATGAACTTGCCAAAGAAGCTCGTCGGAACTCGCCAAGTGGATCGTCGCAAGTCCAGGAGTTTGCCGGAAGTCCGTAGGAGCATCACCGAGGGTTCATCGGATGATCGACGGAAGTTCGTCGGAAGCTCGCCGGAAGAAGCGATGGACGCACCGGAGCAAGTTGCAGTAAATGTCTTAGGAAATATCGTAGTTAACACAATGATTAAGTTGGAAATGGGAGGTCATCCCATTAACTTAATCTTGGGGCAATTGGGACCCTGAAAAACCCAAATTGGGCCAAATGGATCAACCCATTCGGACCTTGATTTCTGCCAGGCGATTGAACCGCCCAAGCCAGGTGGTTGAACCACCCATGCCAGGCGGTGGCACCACCTGGGCTCAGTCTCTGAGTGGGCGGTGCAACCGCCCCAGCCAAGAGGTGGCACCGCCTGGGCTCGGTCTCTGAGCTCTGGCTGAGTGGTGCAACCGCCTCAGTCAGGCGGTGGCACCGCCTGAGCTCGGTCTTCGAGCTCTGGCTGAGTGGTGCAACCGCCTCAGTCAAGCGGTGGCACCGCCTGAGCTCGGTCTTCGAGCTCTGGCAGGAGGTGCAACCGCCCCTGACAGAGGTGGCACCGCCCAAAGGCTCAGTCTTCGAGCTCTGCCAAGCGGTGCAACCGCCAGATCCCGGAATTTCGGGATTTGACAGTTTTGAGCTCCAAATTCAAACTTGGTTGGGGCCTATAAATACCCCACCCATTCAGCACTGAAAGGGCACTCAAAACACACCGAAATCCTGATCTTATTCTGTGATTCTTAGAGCTCAAAATTGTTGTAAAGGCCAAAAGTTCTTCTCCCTATTTTCTTCCAAGTTCTGATCTTTAAAGAGAGGAGAGAAAATTCTATAAGGATTGTCTCCTAAGCCCGTCAAAAGGAGTGAAACTGTAAAAGGGTGGTTGGCCTTCGCCTATTGAAGGAAGGCCTCTAGTTGACGTCGGTGACCTCGTCGGTGGAGGAAGCCAAAAGTGGAGTAGGTCAAGATTGACTGAACCACTCTAAATCTCGGTTTGCATTTACTTTGAGCATCTTATCCTTACTGCAAATCTCCTCAAAAGCTTACTATTTTCTGCGCATATACGATCGGGTTTCAAGCTTTGCACTTTCTGAATCGGCGTTTAGACGTAAATCAGTTTTATCGTACGATCATCATATTTCAGTTTGCGTTTACGTTTTGATTTCTATCATAACTGTAAACTGCCTTTATATCCTTGCTTTAACTGCATCTCGCTTAATCAAGTGATTTACGAATCAGCATTTAGACGTAAATCAGTTTTTTCGTACGATATCATATTTCAGTTTGCGCCTACTATCTGATTTGAACCATAACTGCAAACTGCACTTATATCTTTGCTGCATCTCGCTTAATCAAAAGTTAAAGTGATTTACGAATCGGCTTTCTTACCGAAATCACTTTTATCGAACGAACGCGATTTTTATCGTAGAAGGTTTTCTCCGCTGTACTAATTCACCCCCCCCTTAGTGCTCTTGATCCTAACACCTTCGACCCAACGTCCAATCTCCTGACATATTTTCCTCCGGCCCAATATAATTCTTCTTACTTTAATTATCTAATCTAGATCGAAGCATCCTACGTCACTCAAAATGCAAATCAAATCATAAACACTTATCAATTAGTTCATCATCAAAATCCGAGATTCAACGATCCTATGCTATCACAATGCTTGGTGGCAATCATGGGCATGACTTTGCAAAGCAAGTTTGGGACTTATCTTCAAAAGTATATTTTAAAGAAAAGTATTAAAATATTAAAATATATTTTGTAAGATCATAAACTAATATTTTACTTTTTAAATAAGATTAGATAGAGTTGGAAGGATAATGAATTCTTAATTTAAAATTTTAAAATATATTTTGATATATTTCAAATTGATGTTATCTTTTAAAAAAGATTAAATAGAGTTCTAGATATTAGGAACTCTTATATTTCATATCAATAAATAGGTGGCATTAATCTGTATAAAAAATTTAAACCTCAAATGTTTAAGTTAATAGGACTAAAAGTCCAAGAGTCGTTAAGTATTTTTTTTTGATAAGTTTAATATTTTTTTATCTTTATTCCTTTTTTTATTTGATATGATACTAATAGTACTGTATCCTTATTATTTGAGAAAAGATTACATGAAACAACAAATCAAAGTTTTTATCTTCCAGCAATTTTTTAACTCAATTCATGTCTCCCACGAGAGAGGCATCACCAAGAGAGCATCATCTCTGAGCGGTGGAGAACAGTCTGCAAACAGTTCTTAGATAGTCATCTTCTTTGATAACACATGGGAAGGGGATGAGTGGGTGTCAATTCAAAAGGGTCTCAATCAAATTGGGTGGGATGTCCTCAGCTCAAGCTAGTGGGGAGGGTGGAAGAACATGTGACTCCCTTGTGGTCTCATGTGGCAGCAGCAGCTGTGTCTCTGAATCCAGTGAGCCCCTTATAAGCCAAGAAGAACATGGCTGCAGCACAGTCAGGGGCCCCCTGGCAACCATTTTAGCTGTAAGCATTGCTTTTGCTTCCTTCTCAGTACTTCAACACTCTCAAACCAGAGTTCATGGGATGTGATGTTCTTATGCAATCAGTAGGTCTTCCTTCCTTGGAACGTGAGATATTCCTGCAATGTACTACAACAGATACAATTTGCTCCGAGGAAACAGCTCTTCTACTATTTCCTAGCAGCAATTTGTATCTCTCACAGATGCAGATTCTGCTGAGAGAATCTGAGTTTGCTGAGAGTATCTCTCACAGCTTGCAGTTCTTATCTTCGATCCTCTCAGAACAGAACTCGCTCACTCAGTCATTCATCTGCTGTTCATGTGCAGGAGGTAAAGCAGGAAGAGGCTGCCGCAGGACCAGAAGGCATCTCACGAGCGACACCTGACGACCATATTAAGAAGTTCCAACTTGAATCTAGCATAGAGGATCCAATCCTAGTCAACCAACAAAGTGGCACTCGACCAAAAATCTGTGATGCGTGAGAGCACTGATTGGATGGGGTGGAGTCAACCAGATGTCACATCCTTAGGATGTTGCCACCGGCCTTTTGGTGTTGGTGTCACATGCAAAGGGCCAACCACAGTTCGAAAACCCCCTTCCTTCCTTGCACCACAACCACATGGGAGTGGTAAACACCCACTCCCCCACTGTGAGCCCCTTTGCTCCATTTGGGACAATAGAAGCAGAAGGTTGAAACTTCTAGTTATGGTGATGGATGTGATGTGAAATTAAAGCTTAGTACACATCATCCAAAGCATTCTCTGACTCCTTCCTTCTTCTGGTGATTGATTTACTGTACAGATGAATTGTTTTGCAGATTAAACATGATTACGTAATTAACACAGGGAGAGAAACACTCAGACTTGCTTGCAGTGGAAGAGTCTGAAATTTAAACTTTACATACATCATCATGCTGCTAAAGAGAAGTGTCGCTCGGTAGCTTGTATGTGCACCATATTGAATCAAGCTACAGGGTGAGCACATACTAAGCTACGGTGGGTTGTGGTGTCTTCTCGAATCAACTGGTCGCAGGAGAAAGATTTGTAGGTCCACCCCCAAATGCTCGCCCATACCTTTCTCTCAGCACAAGCGTCGCTCATCCGTACGGTTTCACATGCATGTACCGACCACAGCGAGCTGGTTTCACGATTTACCACAAGATAAAGTTCTTAGGAAAGAACAAGATGATGATGATGAAGACTGGTGGATATATTTCCAAGTCTATGCAGATCGTTCTTTCTTCCTAAGTCACAGGTGGAAGCACAGTGATCATGTCATCTGTTGAGTTTGATGGATGAGGCAGCCGTATCTCATTTCTAGTCCCCAGCTTTCCTGGTCCAGCATCACTGGTATCTCCATTTATGTTACAAGGATGATTGCCAGATCAAGATCAAGCTCACCATGTGGAACAACTGAGCAGCAGAACTTGGTGGTGTATGAATTGCTCGTCCTTGGAACCCTGGAGGCCAATGGTGAAGCTCAGAGTGCTGCAATCATTGTTACCCGGGGGTTGGCTCCATCAACCCCACTGGTGTAGCGATATGGATCCTGCCATGTCATCCCCATGAGGTGGGGCCAGCATGATGATTTGGCCCAACCTGATGGTGTGCAAATGGCCCCATGTTTGCTGGACTTCACATCGAAGGACACTGGTGACTGTCCTTTGAAGAATATGAAGCTGTGATGGTTCTTCTAATTGCATAACCTCCAGCTCAAATGAGAAGCTTGGTGGCTAATCACCTCCTTAAACCTTTCTTATGAGCCCCTGTTTAAAGTTGCAGTCCAATTCTCTCTCTCTCTCTCTTTCTCTCTCTCTCTCTTCACTGGCCACGGCCTCGTGGCTCTGTGAATCTCTTCTGTTCATATTTTTGGATGTCCATCAAATCTAACATTCCACACTACACCTTTACTAAGGTTGATTGAGTTACATTCTAATGAAGTCAATGTGTCTCTTCTTGGACTTCATTGGATCAAAATAGTAAAAAGCTTTGATTAGGAAAGAATTTACTGCAATGAGAGTATTCATTTTTAATCTTAACAAGCAACGAAGACCACATTGGTGAGTTGGTGTCTCCATCAGGGAAGCAATGGCCATGTTTGATGCTTTCGGATCAGTTGATTGCTAATCAACTATGACCACACGGAAGCCTCATCACATGCAAATGGGCCCAAATTATTCGTTAGAGCTTCCATCTTTTCCAGGTTTTGTCAGGGCGGTACATTACCTTCGTTTGGAACTTGATGAGCTTTCATCTCTTAGATTTTTGTGCTAGCATTCAGGCGTATGAGTTCATCAAGCTTCAACACAATACCAAGCTTCATGGCAGGATGATATGGTTTTGAGGAGCAGAAACCTTATCTCCAAAACTAAAGCAGGAGAAACCAGACGCAGGAAGAAAGAGAAGGGGAGAGAGAGATCAGATAAAAGGAGAAGGCAAAACAGGAAAAGGAAACAAAAGATCTCTTTTCTCTTGCTTTTCCTGTAACGCCTCGGCCATTTTTCTTGAGGGAGGGAGGGGAAATACCAGGCAGGACAGCACAGGAAAAGTACAAAGAAATAGTAGGGTGGGTTCTTGTCTTCCCGCCATAAGCACCACCACCCACTGCCAAAGTTGAAGGGGAAAAAAGAACAAAAAATGCCCCAAAAAACCCATAATTCCATTTGTTCTCCAACCCATTCCCCATCAATTGCTACGTTTTTTCTTTGCCCTTCTTCTTTGGTAGGAAGAGGACCCATTATTTTCTCTCACCTTCCTTGATCACTCATTCACTCGGCTCTCTCTCTCTCTCTCTCTCTGGTGCTGTTCCTGCCAGCCACCTATAAATAGGCGCAGGAGGTTCGTTAATCCCACCCAGCTTCACTTTCTCCTCCACAGTTTAAGCTCAAGAAGAAAACCACTGGATCACTGTTCCTATATACAATTTCATAAAAAGAGATAGAAGTGAGGGAGCCGAAGACAGAGAGTGAGAAACAGAGAGAGACAGTGTGTGAGTTGGCTTCAAAGGCATACAGAGAGAGAGGATGGGGAGAGGGGCATATGAAGGGGGGAATGGGGTGGCAGCACCAGCAGCAGCGATGCCCGGGTGGCTGGGGGGCTTGGTGGAGGAGAGCTTCTTCGTGGGGTGCGGGGCCCATGAGAGCCGGAAGAAGAACGAGAAGAACATCTTCTGCCTCGACTGCTGCACCAGTATCTGCCCCCACTGCGCAGCCGCCCACCCCTCCCACCCACTCCTCCAGGTCTGCTCACTCCCGTCTTTCCTCCTCCTCCTCCTCCACCACCAAGCTTAATTCTTGCTCATGCCTTCCCCTAATGAGCTCTCAAATCCTCCTCCTCCTCCTCCCCTCTGCCAACTGGGCAACTTCCAGTTTCAGTATCACTAGCCAGTGGCATAGCAGATCATTTCTCTCTTTCTAACGCTTGTTCTGATGACTTGACCCTTTCATCTTACATATGTCCTTAATTTTATGATCATAAACTTTTTGAGTGATTACACTAAGAATATTGCCAATAATTCTCTAAAGATTGTGGCAGCTGTGTTAGTCCCATGGTGGTGGTTTCCTTCATTTTTCCTCAAATTGTACTTCTGTTTTACTCCTTCCCTTTTACCGAGCACTGTAACCTCGCTGAATTGTTGGTCTTATACCACTAATTTTGCTATATATCTTTTCTGCTTGAGCTTCAAGCTCTCATTTTTTTTTCTCCAAAACTAATAATACTTTCATCCCTGTCTTGTTCAGAATCAAGGTCAAAGAATTATTACCATCTTGGTTTTCTCTCTCTCTCTTTGGGACTAGACATACTAGTACTTATTGTCCTTTATACATTCACATCTTATATCTTTCTGTATCTACAACAGCTTCAAGAGAAATACCGTAGGCTTGTTGTAGCTTCTCACTGTGGTTGGCTTCATGTGGACAGCAAAATCTTTTGTAGATTTTTTACACCTTGTTAAAGGAAAATGCTCTTCCACTCTAGATTCTACACTTCCACACGAGGATTGCTCTTATTACTTGGTCTCATCGCTCTATAGTTTCCCAATTCTCCATTCCTGATAGCTACAGTGTCCTTCAAATATAAAGAGAATTAACATAATTTCAATCCTTTCTTTACCTTCTGTGATGACATTATGTTGGTTGCTCTCCTCTTGGTGACCATGAAAACGTACCATAAAATTAATCTTTTTACTCAAACGTCTAAATATTTTGTCTTTCTCCTTCTTAATTCAGTAGCTTCTGTAAATTTCCAAGAACAGATAGATTTGTGTACGCCATTAATCTTCCTTCAAGCAGAAGAAACCTTCCGAGTTCCACCAATCATCTCTTTCCCCACCTCGGGAGGACGAGTTTACTATTTTGCCTCCAAAGGACAGAGTGGCTTTTCCCCTGTAATACTTTTAACACAGTGGCATCGTTGACCACTTAGCTTGTGGTCTGTCACATAAGTACCCAGTAATTCATATTTGCGTACCTAATTATCTGATCTTTTGTGAGGTTTAGGTGAGACGTTATGTGTACAATGATGTGGTTCGATTGGATGATCTTGAGAAGCTCATAGACTGTTCCTATGTCCAGGTACGTACACAGCCTTGAGGTTAATTGAGTGCATGTAAGATGGATTTGGTCTGAGAAATTGTTTCCTTTGTTCCATGGCTCTTGTGACAGCCATACACTATCAACAGTGCCAAAGTGGTGTTCCTGAAGCCAAGGCCTCAATCCAGGCCTTTCAAGGGCTCCGGCAACATTTGCTTGACCTGCGACAGGATCCTCCAAGAGCCCTTCCACTTCTGCTCTCTCTCGTGCAAGGTACGTACTCTTCCCCTGTCTCCCTCAGAAGTAAGCTCCATTGATGATGCATGCTTCAGTTGCTGTTGTCATGGGAGCGCATGTAGGTGGACCATGTGCTGCTGCGAGGAGATGATCTATCGAGCATATTATTCAGGTTCAGCGAGTCCGACTTCGCCTTCCCTCACTTCGAGAATCTGCGGATGGACGGCTCCGATCTCCTCGAAGACGATGATGACCTGATCGCCCCGGAAGACGTGACGCAGCACCGTGGCGGCTCCGCCTCCAGCAACGGCGGGGCGCCGAAGAAGAAGAAGAGCGGTGCCGGCTTCTTCCCTCAGATTGTCCTATCCTTGAGCAACAGGAGGAAGGGAGCTCCCCACAGATCTCCCCTCTCCTAATCTCTCTCTCTCTCTCTCTCTCTCTCTCTCTCTTACTGTGTCTGGTCGCTGCTGCTCATAACTTTCATGTCTGTGGATGTTGTCCTGCTCAAAATGCCCCTATCCATGTGGGGACATTCTGGGAAACTTTGTGCTGGTATGTGGGGAGGAACCACTGAGCATTCCCATTACTGACGAGGTGGGCACAGTGGGGAGTCATATTGCAGCCTCACAGTGCTTACCAATTTTGTTTTGATGTAATGGGGATTATATATATATATATATATATATATATATATATATATATATATATATATATATATATATATATATATATATATATATATATATATATATATATACTTCTATGTCTACCTTTATATATTTATATATGGACCCTGTACTTTGTCTCTTTCTATACTTGGTGTCACTGTCTTTGTCCATCACTCCTTCCAACCATGCTCAGCTTAAGCCATCCTTTTGTTACATGTATGTGGTGAACTTTGCCCACCCTTCTGCTTTCCCATGTCACCTGGATGTCTCTCTCTCTCTCTCTGTGACGATGACGAAGAGATTGGATAGGTCAGATCACTTGCCGCTTGAACACAATCCTGTTTTACTAAATCAATGATGACGGGGGAATTTTGTCACTGGTGGAGTAGGATTTGACCGAAGAAGATGCAATTGAACAGCTTTACCTGGAGTACCCTTTGACTCATCCACTTTGGCCTGTCAAATGCCTGTCACTGACTTGTTTTCTGCGGATTCACATGCTCCTCCAGTACGATGACCATCATCAGCCTTCAAACTCCTGCTCTGTATGTGCATGAGAGATGCACTGAGAAAGAGAGAGAGAGAGACAGAGAGAGAGAGACCCTGAGCTGTATCCAGATGGAGCTTGTTTTGTTTTCTTTTTGCTTTCCTCCTCTTACTCTTCCTTTGCTAATCTGATCTCCATTTATTACAATCAGAAGCTTAGCATCACATGTAGGGATGGACTATTCCGGCGTGTAACAACACATCAACAAAATTTCTGTGCTGATATCTGTAGACTACAATTCAATCCTAGAATTGAATAGTCAAGCAGGTATCTCATGTAAGAAGGCATGTTCCAGCATTCTAGCTGTGAAAGTGACCTCTCATATGAGATTCTAGGACAGATGAGAGAGATAATAGTAATTGCGTCAAGTTCTGGAACTTGCTAGTCAAATACATACATACAGTGGAGCAATTAATTGCTGCTAGACCTGGGAGAACATCCTTGTTCTGGAACTTGCACAAATGATGGAAGGTATCTCTCTAAAGAGGGTGGTGACCTCCGAATACTCCTAGTTTGGCAAGACAACCTGAAACCATGTAGAGCAGCAAAAAAGAATTGAAGACTTGCATACAATGAGACAAGTAGGTGCCACCTTACCGACACCTTGCCTGCCTTTACTACTGTGACGGCAATCGGATCGAGAAGGCCTACCATCTATTGCGGGCGAAAGCTTCAGGCAAAAATCATGTGCTATTCCTATGTTCATGATCCTATCGAGTTGGAAAAGCTAAAGAATCATAATTCCAAGTCTTTCTTGTCTGTTCTTCTGCATGCTTCCTTGTTTCTTTCTTTCTCCCTCTTTTCAGTGTATTTTTCTGTATGATCTCCGAGAGAAGAGAAAGGGTATGGGAGATCAATCTCAAAGCCCAAGACAAAAAAAAAAGTATCGGATAAGGAGATGATCTACCATCTTCCTCCGAATCCTATTATGTAGAAGTATATCATATTCTTCCATTATATAGTAGTAT